>NW_020799095.1:11433843-11461791 GCF_003259725.1 Athene cunicularia | reverse complement strand
TTTTTTTTTTTTTTTTTTTTTTTTTTTTTTTTTTTTGCTTTCCGCCAAAATAGCCCCTCGTTTATGCAAGCGGCGGCAGACGGGCCGGCAGACGGCAGCTCGGCGGCGGCCGAGGGGGTTATCTCGCCCGGCTGGTGGCTGTCAGGGTCCCGAGCACAGTTTAGCGCTTCCTACGCGAGGACTTTATGTCCCCCAATCGCTCCCTGACAACGTCTCGAGTGCGCTTTTGTCTGCGAAGGAATAAAGCACCCGGGCGAAATTACAGCCGCTAATGGGGCTTGGCAGCGCTTGCTGTAAAAAGTGATTCAGAGTGTAGAAGCAGAATCCCGGCGGTGGTGCACTTGGCTGAATGAAATGCCTGTGCAGGGACAGCCCCGGTGTGCATTAGATTTCTTTTAGTCGGCTAGTTAGTTCATCTGCGTGCGTGTGGAATAGTTATTTACTTCAGTAAGTCGGTCAGTGGCCGGGAAGGCGTGCAGGGGCGGCTCTGCTGCTCCTTTCGGAAGTGAAACGCAGCCTGGCAGCTACCGCACCTTCTTGCCTGGCCGAAGGACATTGTTCGGGCTCGGTGGCAGTGAGCTCTGTGGCTGGAGCGGGGATTACTTGTGGGTGAGTGAGGCTGGCTGTGTGAGGGTCTACAGGATCCTTTCTGCTGTCTGCGAGCAGATGATACGTGTTTAACAAGTACAATGTGACGAACACGCAGCAGCGTGTGTGTGTTGCGGGCTCTGAGGCAGGGAGGTGATATGAACGCAGTTTATGCAATTCTGATACTTTCCAGTGGTACATTGTTTGTATGTAGAGTGACAGTTTGGTCGTTTGGATCTGTGGCAGGATTCTGCTGGTTTTGATATGTTGATATTTTGCCTTCGGCTGTGATTTGCTTAATAGCATTTTAGCAAGCTATGCATAACAAAACAGAAAGGGCTAAATCATTTGCAATAAATGCAGTCACACTTTCAAGAGAGACAGGAAATAATAGCATGAATTTTGAAAACAAAGTATGTAATGGAGCAACACAAAATGTTATTGCCCAGGGTCTATGCTGGATCCAAAGGATGTCCACCAGGACAGTATAGCAACATCCCAAAGAGAGGAAATTCACTGAGACTGGTCTTCAGCTCTTACTCTTCCAAGACCTGTCAAGAGAAAGTTTAGCAAGCATAGGTTAATTATATATGACATTGTGGTTAACTGAAGGAATTGAGTACCTAGTGCAAGAGCCTGTGCCTGTGGGAGAAGCTGATTTAAGGTAAAGTGGTGTTAAGTAAATTTAGACCAATTGTGGCATTGTGGTAGAAGTTGCTATGTGGACATCACTTGTTTGCAGTTCTGGTTATGCAGTTCTGGGAAGGGCTGTAAGCAAAACTGAAAAAAACATTGCTCTTAAAATAAGAGCATCAAGAGTTGGTGTGTGTTTTGTTTTTAACCAAGAAAGGTGGTTTTGATTTAAAATATTAATTAAAATTTTCTTTATGAACCAAGCCCTGGTTAAGAGCTTGGTGTGTCAGCATCTGTCTGTGTCTGACTTAAGGATCAGAGAAGGCTGATCCTCAGCTTTTTATGTGGGTGAACTTCCAGTGAAATACTTTTTTCTAGATGAAGGGTTGCAGGATTTGTCCTTGTATAGTAGTGTAAATAAGAGTGGTTACCAGTATATGATGTGCCTCAACCCGAATTGTCATTATTCTGTGACTAAGCATGCTTGAGACGAGTGCAAAGGCTGGCTCCAAAGCAGAAGGACCTAGCATCTTTTCTTTTTTTTTTTTTTCTTTTTGCAGAGCTGAGGAGCCTTGCAGTCCACTTGCATTTTCAGGCTATTGCACCCCAACAGCAGTATAGTAAAACATCCCTGTTACGCTTGAAAATCAAGTTCTCCCCAGGCAGAAGTGGTGACACCACCAAGGACTGCTTCACTATCTTACCTTTTGGCTTGCTGCTGAAGTAATTTTGTGTGTATCTGTAGTAAAAATGATTTATTATACTAGTTCACTTCAGGGGTGATGGGTCTCTAGTGTGGGCAAGGTGTAGAAGGCTCAGTATTTTCATATATCCATGTTTCTGTACAATTAAATGAGTTATTCTAGAAAATTCCCAATTATGAGGTGCACACAGGTGTGTACAGTAGGAGTTCGAGCCAGATGTGCCTGAAAGGGATCATCCATTTTCACACTTCTGTCTATATGGATATGGTGGGAGAGTAGTATGGGGTGGTATGTGGGGGGTATGAACAAAGTGGGGTAGTATGAACAAAGTCCCTGTTGACTTCTGTGGATTTACACATGTGTAAAATCAGAGTTATAAGCAGGTTCAACCAGATCTGTGTTAATAGCTGTATTTCTTGTGTGAAACATCAGTATTTTGAAGACAAAAATCTTATTTTTCACTACTTTGCACCCCAGGGTGTGATTCAGGGTGTTATCAGCAACGATTTAAATAGCTGCCACTTCTCAGTGGGATGCAGTACAAAGTCTGGACAGTATCATCCAACTATTGTGAGCAGTTACGGTGTGCTTTTTGTCACGGTGGAAATTTCTTCTAACCCTTCTCAGCTAACAGTTACTTTACGCATGAAGTTTTAATATGTTCTTTCTTATTTAGTAACCTGTTGTTTCGGTAGTATCTTGTAGCATTGAGCTCTTAAGTTTTCTGCATCGAATCTGTTGTCTTTCAATATTGTTGATTCCCTCCTTGTTTATATATTAGGAGGAGACACTAGTTATTGAAATTCACTAATACAGTTTAGCTGATCTTAATTATAATAATGGAGTCTATTAGAGTGTATATGTGCAAACTGTTGTTAAAGCTTAGGCAAGTCATTGGGGAAAAAAATTAATTCAGATTTTGCTTCTTTGTAGGTTGTGTTCTAATTAAATATTCAATATTATAGGAGACAATCTTTGAGTCCCAAGATACTGATGAAGTGTCAGTTGAATCATATTTCCCTCCTTCAAAGCAATGTGCAGTACTCCATTTGCTGCAATGCTGGGAAATCTTTAAGAGTTGAAGAGTCATTTAACTTTATTCTCTGTAATCTATAGTTTAGTTCATATTCAAAGTGGATATATTGGAAAACGCTGAACATGTAGAAAGTACAGACATAAAAAACCCAGAATTAGGCCCACTGGGAAAAAGCCAAACGAAATACAGGAAAGTGTAGGGAATTTGTAGAATAGACATTTACCTATAAAGAACACTTTTTTTTTTTTTTTTTTTTTCATGTTAGTGAAGGCAAAACCCCCCTTCATTTTATTAAATATTTATTTACTTTGTTGTAGTAATACTTTGGAGGTTTTGGATTTATTTTTACACCAGTCTAACTTTTCTGTACTGTTCACGTCTTTTTTATATCCTGATACAGGGAGCTTATTATTATCAGCTTTGATTACAGCCATATATTTTTTGTAGTACTTTATAACAAGTCTGTAGGGCAATAGACCTTACCATATCACACTTCTAATATGACTTTATTTTTCAGCAATTACGGCAAGTCTGCTGCTCAGAATTAATGTTATTTGGATATAATTAAAATATGCCAATATTAATGAAATGATGAAATGCACATGAGCTCATTTGGTTTCCCTTTTCGCTAGATTTTTTTGTGGGGGCTATTTTTGTTTTTAATATAGAGTGCAAGCTGTTGCTAATTAGCATGGTACTCTGGAGGTGGTCTCTGTGTAAGCTAAATGGAGAGGATAGGATGAGGGGGCGAAAAAACCCCCAAACCTGGAGAAGTAGAAGTGCCAGTCTTGGAGGTGTTAAAAGACTTTGCACATAGACTGGGTTTTGTCCTTCTTATTAGATGAGTGATGGCAAAATCTTTCCAAGTCATGTGTAAAACTTCAGACCTGAGTTGAATCTTGTGCTGATGTGTGTGTTCATGCTGGGTACAGGCAGAGGGACCTCTCTTGCGAGAGGCACTAATTTCTCTTTTACTTTTTGTGCAGTGCTACAGCTTGTCTCCCGTTTAGTAAGCTGGCATGGGGTGTTGATAGACGGCAGTGTGGGGCTGGGAGTACATGCATTTCCAGAATTGCAGCAGGTTCATTGAAGAGGTGCCATAAACACTACCACCATGTAACAGCTCTGGTGCATTTGCCATGGTTTTTCTCTCATGGATGTGGAATATTAGACACCTGTGTCTATTACTGTTATTAAATTACTGAAGGCTTATTTACTTTGGGTATGTCTGTGATATGCAGAATTCTAATTATGGTATATAAAAATGAATATGCATAACTATTTACATGTCTGTTTCTTAATGTTAAAACATATTTTGTGCTCTTGGGTAGGACTTCTGCAGCTGCTAAGGGGACAGGTTTTGAACTTGCACAGCATAATCTTAAGGTCCAGGGCTGCTGATTGTTTTTGGCATATTTGGTAGTCATACTTCTGGATGTTTTAGCTCTTATCTAGGCAGATATGAAAAAGCTGTTCCCTGCGGCAGCAATATGTAGACAAGCTTTAAATAAATGATAAATAGAATCTTTATTAAACCCATTCTTGCATATGGGAAGCATCCCACAAAGTTGTATAGAAAGCTGCCCTTCTTAAGTCTCTGAATGAAACTTGATTCACCCCTGTGAGGGCATGCTTTGCACTGACAGGCAAGGAAGATTGCTCTCAATAGCTCAGAACAGGTAACGCGTCTTCCCTTTCTCACATCTCCTTCCTGTTGTATCTGTTTTGACCCATGTCTGGATTCTCTGCAAGTGCTTTGGAATTGATGCTGCCAAGGGAATGACACGTACTGCTTATTTCATCAAAGTAATGTAATACCCTCTGACTTAAAATAACAATTAGAAATTCTTTTTTTTTTAAGAGAGGGTGTTTCAGCCCATGTTATTGGTACATGCAAATATTTTAGCATTAGATACTATTTGGAAATTTAATTTAGCCAAAATCTTAGAAGCAACTAATAAGAAAATCCTGGTCTTTAAAGTTTTCCATCTAGAGTTCAAAGAAAAGTCAAAGGAAGTTACAGATCATATGTCTTTTATTTTTTTCTGGGGTCAACTGCAGGAAGTTGTATAGTTCCATTCTAAACCACATTCAATTTTCTTTAAGTGTAGATATTTCTTTGTTTGATTGCTGTTCTGGAGTGATCTGTGTTTAAGTGATCTGGGATGCCACTCATGAAAGCAGTGCATTCTCCTGTCCAATCCTTTGTGCTGCTTCTCCATGGTCGTCCTCAGAAGAACTTGCTTTGAGATAAGAAAGTAAGGTAGCCAATGCTGCTCTGTATGTCAGGGGACCTGTATAGCAATGCTGTATGATCAAGGTGAAGTATGTGAAAGGCTTTGTTGCATTTTCATAAATAGCTTAGAGTTTTAGCTCAGAACAGCCACCTTGTTTCAGCCGTCAGTAGATGTTAATATTTTAGCTAAAATATTTCCCTTAAAAATTTTGTCAGAAAAAGAAACGGGGTACTTCTCAGGTTTACTGTACTGATTTTCAAGTTTACTGCTTAAGATATGGGGTATCGCCATACTTACTCATGCAAAGTATGGGTTGGATGCCATGGCTCTAAAGTCGAGCCTCACTTTTATTTTTAAGTTTTTCACCAGGAATATTAGCCACGTTAGCTTCTTGTATATATTATAGTATTGCCCAAGGGATATTTGATGTCCACCCACATCACTTGCTTTCTTCTAACCCCTTATTCTTAGGACAGAGGAATTGTAGGAGTGAAAGTATTGAGTTGCAATATTGAATAAGTCAGCAGTGTGCTCTTGCAGTGATGGAGACCAACAGTATGCAGAGCTGTGACCAGCAGATTGAGGGTGGTGATTGTTGCTCTTCACAAGGATGTTCCTGGAATGTTCCTGGCTGTTCCTGTGTCCAGTCTTTGGCCCCCAGAACAAGAAAAGTAGGGGCAAACTAGAGAGAGCCCAGAGAAGGGCTGCTTGGGTGGGTGGGGCTGAAGCACATGGCATACAAGGAGATGCCGAGGGTTCTGGGTTTGCCTGGCCTGGAGAATAGAAAATGAAGGTGAACTGTTGCCTTCCATTTCCTGATGGGCTGTTACGGAACAGAGGGATGCTCCTCTGGGGTGTACAGAGCAAGGACGAGATGTGGTCATCACACATTGAAATGGGGTAATTCTGACTGGGCATAAGGGGGAAAAAAAAAAAAAACAAACAAAACCAACCAATAAGCTCTGACCTAGAGTCTGTGGGGATTGTGGGATTTGCCCTTGGAGATTGAAAAACTTAAATGGACAACTTGATCTAACTTTGAAATCAGCACTGCTTTGACTGGGAATTAGAGGACATGGCCTCTAGAGGTTCTTTCCAGCCTAAATGACTCTGATTCTATAAGAAGATTTCCCAGAGAGAAAATAAGTATCATAAGAGTTATATTAAATAGTCTTTTTCATTATATTCTTAGAGGGGAAGAGCTATTTGTTTGTGGGATCAGAGGAGTCCTTTGTATAGTACTCATGGCCAACATAATTTAGAATAAAAATGATCTTGTAAAGAGCATGTGCAAAAGGAACAATTTTAAACTGTCTGGGCAAAGTGGTTTTGCAGCGTGCTGCTGCCATGACTTGCTGTCACGTGTTGAGAGTAGTGCTGACAGTCAAGTGGTAGTCTTTGCTGGACTTGACTGTGGTTAGTGCAGGTAAGTTCTTCACAATTCCAGCAAGGTATGTAATGCATACTAAATTTGAAATGGCTGTTACGGTTTAGTGTAATAAAAAAGTGCTGATTTTTTAAAATAGAGTAATTAATAAAGCTCTCTAAGATTGACTATTGACACGTCCTTTGGGCCTGATGTGATGAGAGTACTCTTTGCTGATGGAGTGGTTTGCTGTTGTTAGTTGTGGCATTATGTTTGCCCATTTGTTTTTTGTAATATACAGCTTGGATATAAGATGTGGTGTTTTTCTCAAAGAGTCTTTTCATATTTTTCATAACTAACTTTGTGCTAAGGCAGACAAAATATCAGCATTTCTTGTCTTGGGCATCTGTGTGAGGCTGTAATGACATCACCAGAAATCCCTGTAGATTTGGCCTTCAGTTTTTCCTTGAGTTAGTGATGACCAAATAATCTGTTATGTGGATTGTAATTCTGCCAGCATTATTCAGTCAAGCAGTATCTCACTGAAATAACATGAACTTTATATACTGATGCCTGTATGTTCAAATTGGGAAGTTTGGTAGTGGAGAATAAGTTTGTGCTGTCCTGTATGTCTGTGTGCATACATGCTTGCCTGTGGGAGAAGGAGAGAGGAATGTATCCACAGTACCCCACCTGCCCACCCCCTCAACCTAATTATGGTTTTGGGTTTTTTTGCAGATGATGTTAAATGCCTCTTACCAGTACTTGAGTTAAATGTGCTAGATGTGATTCAGGTTTAAAAGTTAAGACTCTTATTCAGCTTTCCAGAAAGACTGTTGGAGACAGAATATATATAAGCAGCATCAGTGTAAGTAGATACCATCAATCTAGGCTGCTGTATTTTCTCTGTGGGCCAGATTGAGTGTGGTCTTTCTGCAGAGGTACAATGGGCTTGTATAAAAGCTTGAATGATTGCTGTCAGCGCTTTGTAGGATGCATAGACTTCAGTGACTTTTCTTTCCAGGGGCTGCCTACCTGTACAGGTCATGGGATGAGAAGTGAGGAGACACGTTAAGGAGAGCAGGCTGTTGGGCAGGAGATATGTAATCTTGTACACCCAACAGGGAAGCTGCAGTTTTTGCTTTGGCCCTTACCTTCATTGAGTTATGCTTTTGTCTTTAATAGTGTTAACAGTATATATTTAAGGTTTTTTAGCACTGAGATACAAGCTTCTAAACTCTAAGGCTTCCAAAAGGATCTGAGAGTGACTTAGTAATCAGGAGATATTAGCAATTTTGAATGCTTTTTAGCTGCTCTGTGTGTTTAAATCATACTTGGGTTGTGTTTTCCAGCATTGTACATATATAAAAGGGAAAGATGATTTCTTTAATTTTTAAATGAAAGCTGAAATGCATGCTTTGTTATTGAGGAAGTTTAAGAAAAAGGCCAGCTATCACCAGATTCACATCAGAAATGTGGGAGCAGCTCTGCTGGTTCTAACAAGATTGTGATGCAGGAATAGCTTTGCTGATAGATCTGCTGTTTTATACAAAATCGGTCTGGGTTTTTTGGTTGGATTTTACAACCAATTTTAACAATGTTAAGTGTATATCTTTGATTTAGAGTATTCCCTGATTTGGGAAGCCAGTAGAGAAGTGTTTTTGAAGTAATATTAGGAGTACTAAGGGCTGGACAGGCAGAGCACTTTGTTAGTTTAACACTCATTGTTTTATAGTGCTGCTGATGTGAGAGAGAAATACGAATTGTCTTTTGTGGCTGCAGTTTCTGCACTCTGGTAGAGTCTGTCTGAGACCAGACAATTCTCTGTGGAAGATGAAAAAGGGCAGTACAGAGCAATTCCTTTTTTTTTTTTTCCTTTTCTCTCTTGGCTTCTTTCTTTCTTGTCCTGCTTTTCTTGTTGGGCAGGAGTGGTTTGACAGAAACCGTGTCTAGTTGGATCAAAAGGATTGGTAGAGGTCACGTTACTGAAATCATATTATCCTTTTTTAAAAAGAGGGTAGACTTTTCTTGTGTTGATGGTTCAGCTGGAAAGGTATTTCAGCTTTTTCTTTCCTTCCAAAGTTAAGTTGGGTATACTGGGGGAAGTTAATTGTGTGTGCTTAGTGTTAGTGTGAACACAGTTGACCAGCCCTGGAATTCCATTGGGTGCTCAAAGGAAATTTTTGGCATGGACACCAATTTCTTCCTTGTGCTGGAACTGAGGAAAAGGCCAGTGTTGCAACTGATAGGGGTATTCAGTGGGAAGAGGAAGAAACAAAGCATGTCACAAACCTGAGACATGTGCATTCTGTGACTTTAGTGAAGCAATGCTCTGATTTTGATTTCTTGTTTGTGGGTATTGGAGATGGCATTAAGGTCTTCTCTGATTTTGCTTGGAGTATCATTGTTCTGAGCAGTATGTTTGCTTTCAAAATTTCCCTCTAACTGCTCTTTCTCCTTTTTCTTCCAGGATGTCAAACTGGCTTAGGTCCATGAAGACTGCCCTGGTGTCAAGCTCCCTCTGACTTGCCTCCAGCTCTCAGGAGCAAAGGTACAGTTACGGGGGTAAGTTAAAATCCACTCACAGAATTCCCTGAAGGAAACAAAGATTTTAATTGGAGCCCTCTTCTTTGCATGGCAGTCTCTGGTACATTTGTTCCTTCAGAGTTGCTTGGTCCATGACAGCAGGCTATCAGTGATGGAGAAAGGGAAATCCAAAAGAGTGGAGTCACTTTGAAAATGTAGTGAAAAGTTAACGAATAGAGCACTTACAGGGAAAATACCGATACAGGCTATGTCAGGTAAGCATTTTAAAAGTGAAAAGTGCCCCTCTGTTGGTTTGTTCTCCTTTTAAGTGATCTCTTTGAAAATCTAATTGGAATCACAGTTGAACTACCGTGATAAAATATGTTTTTGGTAGATAAAGTTGAAATAATACACATTTAGCAATTGGGAGTGTTGCTGGAAATAGTAGGTGCACGTAGAAATGAACACAAATTCCCATTTCTTGTTTCATCCTAAGGGCAAAGTACCCTTGGTGCAGAGCCCAGGGGACCTATATAGTCATTAGCAGATGGAGGGGGACATTAATCTTCTACCCACAAATCTGCCCAACCATATAAAGCAGGGAGCATCTCTGTTGTGAGGATTGCTAGAGGTTGTATTAAACATGATTGTGTAGTTTATAATCACTGTGCCAGCCACTCTTGCTGTTCATTGCTATGTTTTCTTGGTACTCTGGATTTCACTTTTTCTCTCTGTGTATAATGGAATAGTGACAGTGTTTCTGCTCCTTGAGATGTTGGCAGAAGCTTCTTCCAACACTCTTAAAATCTCTCTCTTGCTGTAAGCACTAGAATATGTTAGGATATACATTAAGTACTTTTTTGTGCATAGGGAGAAATGTATGATTTTTCTGTGTCATTCAGTCTTTCTCATTTGGCAGTAAACTAGGAGACAGGCATGGTTAATGAGGTATCTCAGCAGTGCATTTTTATGGGAGCATAGTTTAAGGTTAGGAGTATGTCCAGTCTCCAAACTGCCTAGTGAGCATTCTGTATTTGGAAACAAATGCCAGCTGGCAGTGGTTAAGGAGTGCATGCTTATTCTGCTCATGATAGCCAAAACATGCTCCCTGCTGTGTGCTTTTGGCAGCTTTGCACTGGCAATATGTCTCAAATGCCAGTTGCATGTCCTCCTTTCTTCCTCATAAGTGTATCCTATAAGGCATAATTTAGCCTAAATAAAAATGTGCCTCTGTTAGACTTGGTAAGTTATGGAAAGAAAGAGGCTGCTTGTTTTAGTAACGTCAAAGTCTTTCTGAAACACCTGAAGTACGTTATTTCCACTGTGGAAATAAAAAGATGATTATCCTATACTGAGTAGGAAATTGGCCTTAAATTCCTGAAGATATGATGATATTTGTGACACCAGTTCTTAGGCATACTACACTGAAGAGTGTGTAATTTATGCTCAGTGAGGACTCTGGGTAGAATTTCAGTCCTAAAGCAGCTACATATTATGTTTATTTGAAGCTCTAACACTACATATCGGGTCAATGTATTAGTCACATTGATGGTCAAATTAATCATATTAATTTGTGGTCTGGACATATAATCATCACCTTTTATATTTCTTCCTGTTTGTTGAATTGTTTCAAGTCAATAAACATCTAAAATAAGTGTTACATTTTATTGAAAAGATGCCTTATGTGTAGGCAGCCTGACTTTTACAATGAAATGTTGCAAATGTGCTTAACTGAGTTATTTGAAGCAGTTTATGCAGTATGATACACTGGATACAAATTCTTAAGAATCTGAAGGCATGTAAATCCAAAATTTCTAAATTTCTAAATCTAAATTTCTTTGTAATTTTTATCTTTGGTAACAGTATAACAAGTTAAAGCGCACCTTTTTTTTTTTTTTTTTTTTTTTTTTTTTTTTTTTTAATAAAACACTGAAGCTTTTTCAGTTCAGTAACTGAAACAACTGCATTTAAGGCTAAATCGACCATAGGGTAAGTAACCTGTGCTTAGAACTTGACTTTAGAAATACTTAAGTATTTAAGCTCTGTATTGCTTTTTCTTTGAAACAATCTGACACCTCCTTTGTTTGCAGAAGATATTGATATTTGGCAAGATGGTAATTCTTAAGCCATCTCAATGCTTTTTCTTTTCTAAACAATGGAATTCTGTTGAGAATCTGATAAGTTATACAAGTTTAAAAATCAGTTTCTCTTCTCTAACCTGTGTTGATTAGGAAAAAGTTATCACCTTGCTAAAATCATAAAGTTGGGGTCACACAGCTACTAAAGAAGGGGAGGAACAGTGCCTGTTGGAAAATGCTAGGTTTTTGGTTACTGAGCTTCTGTGTATCTGTTGAAGCCAGCCTGCAGTAGCTGACTTAATGCTTCTGTTGCTCACTCTGCTTTCACAATAAGTAAGAACAGTCTGCATTTCCCAGGAAAGAGGTGAAAAGAGGGCCTTACTGTGACCCTTTCCTCAAACCCGTAAGCTTACCGCAGCAGCCTGATACCTGTATCAAATAACTTTCTCTCTGTCAAGAAGTACTCAGTTCAGTTGCTTTCAACAGCTGCTCTAAAATGGTGCGAATTTCCTAGTAAGTTCTCTGTCATATTGATCATCCAGCTTATATCCTGGATATCCAAGGGCATGGGCACCTATGTTCAAGTACCTGAATACTTTCATGGTTGTCTGTGCTATAGTGAAGTTAAGAATCAAATCTTGCTGTGATCTGTGTTGAAGGATCACTGCTGTGCATTGGTTAACTTATTCATGCTCTAAAAAAAAAACCCTTTAGTATGACGTGCAAAAAAGGTATTTTAGAAAGCAGGTTGCAAAATCAAACCCTCAGAACTTGTGAAACATCAGATTTATGTTATTTTCTTCTGTGTCTGTAACTGATGCAGGAATATCGAACTTGCAACTGTAATTTAATCATATTCTAACTATTGGGCACCTGAATTGGATAACTGTTACATTAAAAAAATCTCTGTGTAGCATGGTCATGTGATTTAATGAAGGGCATGGTAGCATTTGTGTATGAGCAAAACCAGCATTCAGAGAAGAAAGATCATACAAGTCGATGCTAAGTTACTATATACATATAGAAATAAACAGAATTGGTTCAACAGAATTGAAATTCCATGTCAGCTAAATATATTTGCATTTTATAAACTTAATGTGGATTCAGATCTGCAGTACAGTAAGCATGGGTAACATGATTGATTTCCATGAAGTTTCTGCCGTTTATGCTGGTGTTGAATTCTGCCTTTAGTCAAAAAAGTTTTCTAAAAGTTCTGCCAATGCAGTTTTGTCTCAGAACAGCTTCGAGTCTTGCCAGCAGTGTTATTTCTTTTGCGTTGTAGGAGCAGCTCTAGTTACATGCCAAAATATGGTCTTATTTTTAAACTGAAAAATAAATGAAGCCTATGTAGAAATGGAAACTTTGCTGAATGCCAGATCCTGACCACGTTACTCCCATTGGAACCACTAGGACCACTTTTGCAATCTGCTCTGCCTTTATAGAATTAAGAGGTATTTCACAATGTAGGAAATACTGGAAAAAATTAGTGCAAGAAAGGCAGGAAATCTGCCAATGTCCATGTCTTTTTTTGAAAAGTTATTATGACCTACTTGCTGAGATGTGTTTTATGCAGCTGTCGAATTTAACCAGACTTTGGTTATGGCCAGCCAGCCTCCATTTCAAAAGTGTCACTCTACAAAGGAGAGGTAGATTGACAAATTTGTGTAACTAAATGTTTTCAGCGTAATCATAATGTCATGATTTTGGCCTGTTTTCCTATGACAGTAAGACTGAAGAGCCTGGAGGCTCTGTCAGGCTCCTCCTCATTTTCCTCAAGTTTTATACTTTGTGCAATGTAAGCAAATTTTTTAAAGTTAGTTCCAGTAAGATAGTGGTTAAAACAGATGGAGGAGTTTGGGAAGGAGGAATACAGTGCTCAAGAAGAGATTGGTTTGCTCTAAGAGTATCTTCCTTGACACTAACCCTAGTAAAAAAGGCTCAGATGTTTTGCCTCCAGCAGTGTGCAAGCAGTCATATCTACTGAGGGCTTTGAGAAGTAGTTCTGGTGATTTGGGGCATTTGTTGACTTTCAGCTTGTGTGAAAAGGATGGAACAGGTATTTCATCTCATCATCTCACCATAAAAGAAAGGCAGAAATTTGTGTTACTAATCCGGAAGACTTTCTGAGTGTATTGCATGTGGAGTTTCAACTTGGTCTTGAGCTGAAGTCTTCAAAACAGTTACAGAGGTTAAGTATAATCAAGCTGAGCCCTGCAAGTATGATGAATGCTAACCATTACAACATTTTGAAAGCATATTCAGTCACATAGTACAGATTAGCAAGAAGTCTAATAAGACCTGAAATATTCACTAATTTTGATAGCTGAATGGTTGTTACTGATGGACTAGATGGCTGTGGTCCTTCTTGCCCATGGGCTAATGATAGCATATTGCTTAGCACAACTCTTTGTTGTGTTTGACAGTGAGTTGTTTGTAGACCAGTGCAGCTGGGTGGTGTTATACTGTTGACACTCAAGATTTTTATCACCACTTATCAATGATGATTCACTAAGAGCATTTATTAGCAGTGTATCTGCTAGGGAATGCATAGGGAAAACATGTTTGAGGCTGAAGTTGATAATTCATAGGATTACAACACAGATGCTGGTCTGGTAGACTGCCCTTCCAAATCTGTTCTTTCTTGGTACTGAACTTTGGATCAGGTAGTCTGCAGAACAAAAGCTCTTATATGAGGAACTGAATTCACTTTGGACAATGCATAATCCTTTTTAGGATTATGAGCATGGTGGATTTATGTTCTGAGTGGATAGCCCCTTAGCTCAGATGGCAGATTCTGTACATAGGCCTCCTGCTTTGTACGCTTACACTGATTTTGGGATGGATTTGTAGTATTACTTCTACTTGCAATTGCCTGATATTTGCTACTTTTTTCTCAATTTGTAAGATGGATCTTCACTTTGTACCTAAAGGGAATTAATAATTGTCTTCTGTAGGCTTTTTGGCAGGGCTCAGACAGCTCTAGGGGTCTTTGACTGTAGTAATCTCATTGGCAAAAGATGTAACTTGCCATAATTGGATTTCCTTTTTCTGAAGCCTAAAATAACCTGTATCTTTGAGTTTTAGAAAGAAGATGAAGATTAAGGGCTTTAAAAGGCAGTTGGTCACTAAGCTCCTGCTGGTTGGATTTGGTGCATAACTATTTGTATCTTTGCAAATCTGAATTTTTACTTGGTGTATATGGTGGGCGTTTAAGGAGGTGGCAAAGAAGCTACTTTCTACTACTTGGTTTTTTAATTATAAATACACTGACTTTGGTATGAGGAACATCACACAATAAGTCTTGGTGATGGTTAAGTTAATTTGCTTTTAGAAGTTCAATAATTCATCTAAGAAGTGTCAGCAGCTGGGTCTTGTTAATGGTAAGCCTTTCATTTCTGTTAAATCAATTGTGAATAATAGGATCCTTCAGAGAAAAATGATGAAGTAAGCATTGATTTCCAAATTGGGTGTCTGATATTGGAGCATTAATAAAATCTAGAGCAAGCAGGCAGCTAGGATCTCATACACTCTGATCACCTAAGTAGTAATCAGAGAAAATCAATGATTTTTGTGTATAGTGCTAGATCTGTTAACATTTCATCTGTCACCATTCATCATTGTGTCTATAATTTCATTTTTATAATTGTTTAGATTTTTGGGGGCTTAATAGTAAGCATTGAATCAAGCATTTACTGTCAGGCTTTTGTGAAACAGAAGTGGTGTTGCCATATTGTCTACTGTTTACTAGCTGTCTATCTTACTATTTTAGATCTTTCTGTGGTGATGGTCAAAGAAATGTTTATTCAGATGAGGTTAAATCTTCTTAGAGGAGTTCCAAGCAGACTTTCTGGAGTCCTCTGTTGTTATCTGTTTTTAAGATGTGAGAAGCTGTGTTGCTCACTTGTATGTAGTTACATTCAGTCTCATGGGGGTATTTCAGACATCTCCAGTAATGATGGTAAAACTGTCAAAGAGAAACAGTTGTATTAGAGAACACTTTCAGACCAGACAGGCTTGGCTTGGCTTCCTCTGCAACATCTTCCTTGGACTGTTCCCTTATTCTGAACCTTCTGGCTCTGTGCACTTTGTTCCAGGCTGTCTTGTGTTGTTGTGGAGGGCCATGACTGTCTGGATGTGTTAGAGGAGATCGATGCTGCAATGGTCAGATTCTGGCCTTTGGTGGCTTTGATACAGAGGACAAAGACTTGGTGACAGGAGCATCAGTGAGTGATCTGAGAGGGAGCGATTGATGGTAGAATATCCCACCAAGGCATGGAGGACAAAGGCTTTTTCAGATGGGATACCTGTATGCCTTGTACTTCCAGCCTCAGACAGTGAGGTTTTGGTAATGCAGCATGAAGGTTAGAGATTTGCGGTTGTGGAGTTTATTTTTTTATTTTTATTTTTAATTCTCTTTGAAGGCTGAATACAGTGGTTTTGTTTAGAACAGCCAGGCACTGGCTTTTTCTGTTCAATATTGTGCTTACCAGCGATCCCATTTTGTTTAAAGCTATATTGAATTTGTATGGAAACCCAATCAAATCTGCTTCCTGTTGAAGTCAATGGGAGTTTAGGCTAAAACTGGACCAGGATTTGGCCCATAAAGCATAGCAAGAAAATTTAACAGTTGTAATAAAACTCTTAAGGCAAATAAAATGTTCTAGCAGGTGTTCATAAATGTGCTTTATGCTCATAGACTCTGTTAAATGTTAATACTAAGGTCCTGCAGAAGCTGCACATAAGGACTGTGTGAAGGAAGCAAATGTCTGTTAAATGTGCTGTGCAATATTGTAGCAAAGGTGGGTGGCAGTGCAATGCCACGCTACCTATTAGACTGAAATATGAAAGCTATTAGAGATTCTGCTGAATTTTCATTTTGTGAGGGAGTAGTTTTCAAGAGAGAACATATCATATAAAAAACCCATGTGTTGTGCAAAACTAGAAGCATCTTTGTCAGTGTATGCAGTTTTCTTGGATGTATGCAGGGCTTATTAGGGACAACTGCTAACATAATGTATTAACAAATTTAAAATAAGACAATACTTGTGAGGAAAATAAGAGCTGAAAAGCAGTTTTATTTTTTTGTATATTTCATTTTACTTGAATTAGTTTTTTTTATGCCTTAGACGACCCCACAGGCAGAAATCCTAAAATGACCTTAAACACACTTAGAGGGGAATAGGTGTTGGCAGGGTTTTATATTTAGGTCTCTGTCTTATGCTAAGTCTTAATATTTTTTTTTTAATCCATCACTTCACCATCAAAACACAGTAAGGTCCATTTTAGATTTCCAGGAGCTTTCTGGCCTTCCTCTTTCTGGCTTCTAGAGGAAGCATTTGTTGGCTTTTTCAGCAGGTTTTGCAGCATGCCCTGAAAGCTGGTAGCTTGTACTGGCTTGGTTTCTTCTAGCAGTTAATTTCATTAGGATTCAGGTCAAACCCACGGGACAAAAAAATATCTGTGTGTACTGAAGTCAGTTCCTAAAATGACACCATGAATGCGACGGTCATTGTTAGAATGTGTTTTGTTGGTGTTTGATTAATTGACCGAGTTATCATCTCATCAATGCTCAGTCATTGTGTTGCAGGATAAAAGCAACTACGTATTACAAAGATACTCTCTTTCCCAGTTAACTTCTTAATTTTCTGCACTAAAAGAGAATGCATTAGCTTGGAAAGCACTAAGATGGCTGAGTGAAGGGAGGTCTTTCACACGACATTTAGATCTATCGAGTTACAAGCATCACAGCTGCCCTTGTAGTACATGATGCTGTCAGAATGCCCACATAATGTCAGAAAGACTCTTCCACTATTGCCTTGGTCTTGTCCTCAAGTGTTTGTTCTCTGCAATGGCAGTGCTGGTATTTTTATTTTATTTTTTTTTTTTAGCTGATGAGGGTGTCCCAGAAAAGTTGCTTCATTCTACTTTGTTGTAAGAAGGATTGAAGCATGCACTTACACAGTGAATTCTCATCACTTGCTTCCTGAACAGAATCGCAAGGCTACCAGGGTAGTGGGACCTCTTAGCTTTGTCCTCTGTAGTAGTGCTGCACTAGTGTTCTTATGAATTTTCAAAGCAAGACTGAGGATCATCATCAGGTAGCAGATTGGGAGCTCCTACATGTCGTAAGTAATCTTCTAATTCTTTGAGGACAAGGAAGCCTAGTAGAGAAGCAAGGCAGGGGAAGACTAGGAACTGTTGTTAATCAAGTGGAAAATATGTTGGTACTTCTCTTATAAGTTGTGGCACTTCTGGAATAGTGATACTCATGCAGAACTTTTAATCCCTGCAGTACATTACAAGTGCATTGTGTGAAAATTAAATGTTAATTGAGGCCATTATTTTATGAGTGGACTATTTATATAGTAAAGTTATTTGAAGTAATGGGCCATGAATGCATTTTGTTTATTAACTTCCTCAGTGCTCATTCTTCTATATCTTATTTTATCACAGAGCAGTAGTTTTGAAATGGAAAGCTCTCCAGTGACATTAAGACCTGCAACATACAAAACATGTTACTTATAAATAGTGTGTTTTGTTGATTTCAAGATACACAACAGCATACAGTCCAAGCCTTTGGAAGACTGAGCTTTTGAGTGACTTTCTACCTGAGGAAAAAATAAGAATATAGAAGAAAAAGATTGTTTTTTTTTCCCTTTGTTTAAACCTTGCTTGATTCGAGTACCTAAATGATCTTCTACATTCTAAAGACGAGAAACTAGAGTAAGGAAAATTATTTACTTTGTCTGGAATTATGAAGGGAAGTCTGGCAGACAAGAAAATTAAATTGAGAACCCCTAAATATCAGAAGGAATATCCTTCCTTTCTTTTCTAAAATGTCTATCAGAAATGGATAGTAAAGTTTAAATTTTGTAGGATTTCCATAGGACAACTGCTCTGTGGCCCTGAGGGTCCGAATACCCACAATTTGTATAAATTCATCACCCTTTGAAGTTGATAGTACTGTATCTGTTATTAAATCTGGAAGAAAGACAGTGTCAAGCCAGCATACTTGTAATAATATTTTGGATTTCCTTTTCTAATTGTTTAATGGAATTAATATGAACATTTTAGCTATAAAGTTGGACAGCTGCAGCAGGATGTGATTTAACTGGCTCTTCTTTCAACACATTCTGGCAAACTTTACAATATGCAATGTTATAAAATTCCCATTTATCTGTCATGTAGCTTCCCTGAACTTCCTTCATTTCCAGTTATTTATCCGTTGGGTTTTTTTAACAGGCTAAGTTCAAATTGCTCCTTGGTTCTTGGTTATGATAAAATGCAGTGCAAGGCAAAAATCCTGCATGTCGCCTTCACTCTCATCAAAGATGTTGAGACTTGTGTATGAGAGGTTGTCACCTGACAAACTGCAGCACTAAGTGATGTAGTGTGCAACTATATAAGTAACTGTTCATCTCATCATGTTTTCTTCTGTGTGCTGAGAGATGGTTTTTGCAGTTCAATTTCTTACTTGTTGTGTTCAAACTCCATTTCAAATAACTTTTGTCCAAGTAAGGAAAACAAGAGGAAGTTGCTTACAGATACATGTTTTCTAGTTGGAAACTATTCTGTGGGTTTTTTCTGGCCTATTATATGCTAGTGAAATGTTGTAAGCATTTATCGTTCTTTGGTGTGTTATGGTACGTTTAGGTTCTGGACTTCTGAGCATTGCCAAATGAACACAGCAGAAAGAGCCAGCTGTTTATAAGGGGAGAGCAGTGTATTTATATAGTGATTGTATGCTAATAATATAGAGAGAGTATATGACAGTTTAATGAGGTTTAAATACCATTGTGTTGACCTGGCAGTCTGTAGTGCTCACCGCAGCACGGCCACTACCTTGCATGCATTGTTTTGTGCAGTTCTGGAGGCAGCAGCTAGGAGAGCCGTCCGTCACCACTGCGAGCTCCTGGGAAAGTTGGTTGCTGTATGTGCCAGCATCACTGTGCCAAGCATTAAATTCTGTCTTTACAACTGGGACAGGTTTGTGCGCTCTCATCAGTGATGAAATGGAGTATTACCCATTTTCTTATAAGGTGCTGCTTTCTACCCTTTGATTGTGTGGTGTCCAGAGTTGCTTAGCAGGCCACCAGGTTCAGAGTCTGGAGACAGGTGGCTATAGCAAGCAAAGAACTGTGATAAATGATAACTTGAAAATCTTGAATGAAGTCAAGATTAAAGTAGTTTATTCTGGATGATTTTAACTAAAAGGCAGCTCATAATTTTAAAAGAGTACCTTATAAACTCATCTTCTAAATATCAAAGCTATCAAGCACAAAACCATGATATTACACCCGATACCAATTACTGTGGTTTCTTGATATGCTTGTGTTTTTTGGTTTTGCATTTATTAAATATTTAGAAGTTCAACTGTAGATATTTTTAATCAAAATCAGAATTTTCTCACAAAATGGGTGATTACATCATTTGCACATTTATATTGTAGGACATTTTAACGATATAAGCATTTTTTCATTTAGACAGCAACCATAATAAATTGAAATAAAATTCAGCCTTGATTGATGTTCTATGTGTCATGTACAGGGCAAGTCCCATCTATTAAATGTGGTTTGCCAAGGCAGCAATATTAGTAGCATTTGAATGTTTTTCTTATTAAGGAGAAAAATGGTCAGCAACATCAATACCGTCTGCTCCAAAGACCATGGTAAATGGAAACTGCCTGCAGCACATTTGAATTCCTCACTGTATTTGGGATGAAGGTACGATGCAGGCAGTGAGAATTTTTTTTTCCCTTTAAAATTAGGATAGACTATTACAGTTCTTAGGATGAAAGAGGGAGGCTGATTACAACATAATGGAGTGTACCATATTCATCTCTTTGAAATATGACCTCACTCGGCCTTTTCCATTTTACAATCGATTCTCTCATTCTCTTAATGAACCTGTGCGTTCATGAGTCTTCCTTGGAAGTATGCACATGAAGTATTGCGGTAGCAGAGAGTCATCGTCTGACAAGCAAGTGCAAGTGAAGTGTCTCCCTTGTAGTCCTGTTCAGTAACATTATGGACTGTTAATGCCTTGCATCAGGTTCCATACTGTTTTGTTAAAAATTATGCAACCATATTTTTCTCAGTTGTTCATAGTTTTTCTAAAATGGTAGCTTCATAAAACTGGTTTAACATGATCTGGCTTTATTTCTTTGCAGAACAGTGCATATGTGTAAGAGGTGAGCTATCAGAAAAATACTCTTAAATAGTCAGTGCTCCAGGTACTGAAATGGAATAAACTGTAATATTACATTAAAGGAAGAGAAGTAGTGCTCTGAGAAGAAGAAAAATGTATAAAGTTATGGAGACTATTAGTGGAAGTACCATTATTTGGAAATGTGATTTTTAAAGGATCAAATACCTAGTATGTATTTATTGGCTTCTTTTGGCTATCAATGTGATTAGACGTAATAAGAGAATACTGTAAATTATTATATTTTTATGTATACTGCGGGTCTGAAATTTTGGATGTATTTATTAATATAGAAGGTTTATATAACTATAAACTAATATGTATTGTATATAACCATAACTAATATAGAAACTATTTATAGATGGTTTAAATGCATTTATATGTGTATGTGTGTAGTTTTATTATCAACCCATAGCTGCTAACTGCCTGTTGACTTTTTCAACTTGCTACAAAGTCACCCACTGGCTGTTTCTCACAAATACAAAACAACCTGGATGGTACCCATGATCAGACTACAAGCATAGAGCTGGCTGTGTTCACCACTGGGAAATCAGGAGAGCAGCAAATGTGGGACAGACTCCCCCATACCCCAGCCTGGTTGTAGTTACAGAGCTGCCAAGAAGGCTGAGCCTTACTGGTTGCTACCCAGGAGAGTCAGCAAAATCTTACGGAGAAACGTTGACACTAAACCACAAGTAGAAGAAACCAAACAGAGAAAATTTGCAGGAGCCTGAAAACCTTTGTAATGACAGTTTCATTGAAATTCTAAGCATTTGATGTATCGCCACCAGGAATAATTTGATTAAAAAAAGACCATGAAATAAAGATTGAGCTTGGAGAGAAGCAACAGTCCTGTCTGTTATGTCAAAAAGATAATTCATCATGTCAGAAAGAAGCATTTTCCTTTCGATTAGGCCAAAGTCAGTGTCCTAAAATGTGAAAACTGCCTTTGAACATCAGACCTGTTCTAGTCATGAACTGTTGCTCAGCACTAGAGATAAGTAAAAGTAAGGTTAATTTTACAAAACATAAAAAAGGTGGTGTTGTTTTTTTTTTAGAAAAAAACCCTCCAGTTCTGGATCACATTAGGCCTATTTTTATTACTTTGGAAGAAAAAACACCTTTGTAGATGTAACACACGCTCTTCTTTTTAAATCATATCTTTCATTTTTGATGATTGTTTCCAAGCAATATGATCCAAGTTGTATTTGTTGCAGACACATTAGTGGTTGTTTTTTTCACTTTGTCCTTCTCTCTTAACCTGCTCTGTAGGACTCTGGATCTTGTTAGTTTTTAGCAGTTTCTGTAGCTTGAATTAGTGTAGCTGACTCCATGGAGGTGGAATATGCTTTTCCCCTTTTTTAATGGAAAACTTATTTGGAAATGCTATGTCTTTGTTTTGTTTTGTTGGTTTGTTTCATTAAAGGAACCTGTGGTATGCTGTCAGGATGTTTCATTGTGGTTGGGAGTTCATCTGTAATATTAGGGTTTAGCTGAAAACTGACAACTGGGGGATTTGGGAGTGTTTTGTTTTTTAAAAGTTAGAAAGAAAAATCATGCTAACATTGCTATTTTTGTTATCTGGGAAGTTGTGGCCAGGATGGTTGAAAATTGGATCAGTTTAATCCATCCATTTTGTTGCCAGTTCTTTTTTTCTATGGTTGATGTTGCTTGCACAGGAGTGAGACTTCTACCAAGCAAAGATCTTGGTCATACAGAGTGTGGTTTTACGTGGAGGTGTCCCAAGAAGCCTGACTTGCTCACTGTGTGTAAGAGAACCTGTGGTAGTACACTGACCATTGCCTGCTTCAGCATATATACTCTGCTTGTGGTATTTCCGTAATGTTTCAGTATCTTTGTTATCTTACCATTCATGTAGCATACATACTCTTCTGTTTTGATCAAGGGGTGTGCATCTCCCATGTACAAAGTGAGTGAAGCCCCATTCAGGAAGCATATGTTCAGTGTGGTGCTTAGGGGTGTGCTTCATGGTTAGCCCAAAGCCTCAGCTGATGCTGGTGGGATTGAATGCATGTTTAGTTGAGGCTTTCTATGAAGAGGAATGGGTTCATGCTGAAATGCCTTTGAGTAATGAAAATTGAAATGGTTTGTTCAATTGTACACTCTTCAGAGGACTTGAGGTTAATTTTTTAACCTGTGTTAGTTATGAAGAAAAGTGAACTGTTTGCTTGTCTCCATCTCATGAGAACCATATTACAATGTCCTCACAAAACAGGCTGTAAAGAATTGGTATCTCTGTCCTGAACAACTTCAGACCTGTGAAGTGGACAGCTTGCTGGGAGGGCAGCTGGAAAGGCTGATCCACATCCTGGTGAGCGATTTGTTATCTAGTGTTATTAAGCAGACTTACAGAGGCTTTTGGTTAAGGTTCATCTTTCAGAAGATTCATGCGTGCTTCAATAATTCACATTTTGTATTGAGTAGATAGGAGGAAAAAGGAACTATTGTTTTTCCTGCAGAAATATTAATGATGTTCAAGAGTCAAATGCATGAAGAATTCCTTATTCTCGATTATTTATTAATCCTATTTTTACTCACCAGCCAATTAAAAATACAGTTCTTCTAGTCTCCCGAAATGTTTAATTTGAGATTCAAAGGCTATCTTTGTTTTATTATTTGTTTTCTGATTTTTGAGCTCATAAGAATCATGTATTTTCAAATTTTTTACTTTGCAGTCACAGGGCTGAGAAACTTGCTTTATTTTTAAGTGAAGGATGTGATGGTTAAGTTGTAGCAGTACAACAAAAGCTGCAGACTATGAAATTGGCAGAGAGTTGGCAATTCACTAAATGAAGTCTGAAGAAACAATCTACAGTTGTGAGATGGTAGTCCAGTGAAGAAAGGAAGCTACATGCCTGCAGTCCATCTCACTTTTACATCCAGCATTTACTGTATTGATCCTCTCTAGAAAAGAAATAATGTTCCCTTCTTTTTCTAAAATATTCAACTCAGAATTGCTTCTTTTAAGCGTTTTATGATCTTATGGTGTACATCTTAAGTTATTGAACTGCTTTGCTTCCCAGTTTCAGTAATGCTTGTGGTTTGTTACCTACTCTGTTCTGATACTTTAAAGCTTTTGCTGATAATAAGTACTAGGAAGGTGAAATATATTGCCTCTTTGGATGTATTCAGATGCTATATTTATAGATACAGAGATCAATGCTATTTTTGCTGTAGAAAGCTGTTTCTTAAGATAGAAATGACCATCTGATACTGTGCTTCAGAAAAAAAGATTCTTATAGGAGTATTTCTGAGTCAGTGGTTCTGATGATTTTAGATGGAGACACAATAGCTGAAACAAACAAGGACAAACTGTTTTTCAATAAATGGAAGAAATTCCCCCCTCAAAGAGAGACAAAAACAAGCAGTGAGAATGGAGTCTAAATGTAGCACTTGCTGCTTTAAAATCGTGTGTGACCCATTGGAGCAATTTCTTACTGAAGGCTGACTGCAGCCTAGTATACCAAAGAACTTTCTAAAATCCCAGAAATGGAAGTGCTTTCTTTGTACATCTTAGGTACATTTGTGAGCTGACATTTAAATGGATACAGGTTTTGTGTGGGATGCATGTGAGTTCTTTAAAGTCTTGCTGTTTGCAAGCTTCTGAGGTTAGAAGAGTGCCTTTTGGGACAAATGCTTTTTCAACAATAGGAATGAATTTCACAGGTATATAGTATTTCAAGCTGATTGTTGTCCCATTCTTGGATTGCCCAACTAAGGACTGAGAGGAAAGAAAATATATCAGTCGGTGGTGGTAGCAGCAGCCGCCAGACAGACTTAGTGAAATATTGTGAGAATTTGATGCTTCATATCAAAGCATAACCTCTTACTTTCTTGGTTATATTGCTGCCTGTTGAAAGGGTATGTTGGATCACAAATGTCCCTGGCCCTTTCCTCCATTCAGAGAAGAATTCTTCTAGGAAGAGGAGGTAAAGAAAAGTACACAAGATGATAGACTATAATAGATCTGTCTTGTTACGTGTGTTTCTACAGCTGGGTCCAATGAAGAAGGTACAGGTGTAACTAAAGGATGATGAACAGGTACAACTAAAACTAAACCAGACTGATATTTTGTGTTAGAAGACATTAATGGGTATAACTTTTTTTCCTAGACTTTCAAAAAGTTCTCATCCCAAACTGCTACCCTATAAGAAACATTTAAGAATATTGAATGGAGAAGCATGAGACAGACTTACTAGAACTGTTCCTTCTTCAGGAGTTGTGGTGAAGCGTAACTCAGGATTATACTGTCTTCTAGGGTGCGTGTTGTGCTTAGAGCTGCTTGGATGCTTGGAAACTTGAATGTGCGAGAAGATTAATGAGAAGATATAGGAATGTGAGTAGTAGACTGAGTGTTATTAATGTTACTGTTCTATAGCAATCCCAAAAGATGAGTAAAGAAGTGGTAGAGTTTGTGCGTGATACAAAATGACTTGAAGGAAGTTTGAGGGACTTTAGGGGGTATCTAGCAAAGCTTGGGGAATAGGCACTGTGATGGCAGATGAAATTTTGCATCTGACAAATCCAAGTAAAATCTTCTGAATACATAATTTAACCTAGTTGCATGTTTCTGAATATTAAATTAACTACATTTACTGTAGGAGAAAAGGTATCAAGTTAGGCTTTTGTATGGCTCTTTAAAAAAAAAAAAAAAAAAAAAAAAAAAAAAAAAAAAAAAATTAAACAGGATAGCAGTAATTCCTTGTTAGTAGTTACTGCTGGTTTACATCATGATGCTTCATAATAGGAATTCTTCATTTAGTTCTGCATTACTCATAAGAAAATACAGTAAAAATAGCAAGGGACTGCAGGATGGGCAGAAGCAATTTGTGACATTGGAAAAAATTCCTTGTGATGAGGTACTGAAAGACATAGAACCAGTTTAGATTACAGGATGAGCAGTCAATGTGGGGTGTGTGTATAAATAAATCACATGCTTTAACAGGAACAAAGAACTACATTGAAAGGCAATAAATGGAAATAACCAATTGAAACAGGTTTAGTTTTTTATTCAGTACATAACTAACTTTGAGATCTTGTGGCCAACTAAATATCTCAGTCTAAATTCATAAATTCAAAAAGAAAAACTGACATTTACATGGTTGATTAGAACATACATGTTAACAGAAGTTAGCATAAACACCCCCTCCCACCCCAGTGTTTTAATGCATAGTTATAGGAAGAAAAACCCAGCAGTTTACTATGGGCAGGTTATTCTGTACTTGTGCATTACGATGTACCTTCCTTCTCTGTGGTACTAGTTGCTGTTAGGGCTGGAGGTTACTACATTAAACAGACCACTGATCTCCTAGTCTGACTGTCCATTTTGAGGTTTTTGGTTTTTTTTTCAAGATTCTTACATTTTTATGCATCTCCAGTGCAGCAGAAAGTGTGTAATTCTTCTGTGAATACTGAAGTCTCTAGCTTCTGGTAATTTAAAAATGAAGAAATGGCCAAAAAAAAAAAAGATTTTTTTTTTTTTGAGTGCTTATTCATAGAAGAGGAATTATTCTGAGTAAGTGTAGTCTCTGATAAGTATCTAGTAATTGAGAGTGTATTCATGGAAACACCCCCAGGAAAAGCAGATTTTGAGTCATACTGAATAGTATGTTCAATCAAGGATTCATTACACAGTTGTCAAAAGTGTGTTCCAGGATGGAGCATGTACTTGGATATATTCGCGTATTAGCTGACTATGGATTATTTTTTTTCCTTCCCATGAAAACTGACACTGATTTGGATGAGCCTTAAATCCTGGACTGTGATGTAGCTTGTGTATTCTGAAACAAAGTAAACGTGTGGAAGTTTATTCAAGTCCACTAGGTGTTATGAATATATATGTTTCTCCCAGGGCAATGAGCACAAGCAGCTACTGCCCATTCATAAATATCTCATTCTTTCTATATGTAATGGGACTCTAAAGACATTCCCGTTGTTGTGGCCAGGGCTGCATTTTCAGTGAAACTGCATATATTGTGTAGTGTATAGTTATATTTATGACATTTGCTTTTGTTAGGGTTTCTTCTGGGTAATCAGCATTTCAGCCACAACTCCCTTTATTTGGAAAATGTACAGAAGAATGTGGTTTTTTTCATGAGGAAAAAGCAGTGGAATCACAAACAAATGATTGCAGTAAAAGTCGTGTGGAAATTTGTGCAGGATGGAAGTGGACTTGTATGTGCTCCCTGAACATAATGTTCCCCAATATTCCTTCATAGCTTTTCACCAGGGTAGCAGTGTTGTAGTTGTGAGATCCTCCCAACACGCAAACATTTATACAAGGTGAAACTAATTGCTGCACAGCCAGCCTGCCTTAAACACATGTACCACTTTCATTCTGAAAATAAGCAGAAATTAGCTGGTCCCTAGTTCTTCTGCTTATTCAGTGCAAGGGCTGGGTTTTCAACTTGTGTATGAAATGCAAATCTGACTCCAGTTGTAAACTTCTGTTTCCTGTCCATGTGTTCCTGAATAAATACAGAATGTGACTTACTGGGGAGAGGATTTGACTGGACACAGACCCTGGTGCTGATCAGCTTTAGCATCGTGCTTTGTGAACTTCCATTCTTTAGATACACTGGCTGCCTTTAACTTCTCAACATGTCGGGTGATTTTTTTCTTCAGAATGTGACCATAGGTGGAGAGCTGTGGAAACTAAAGGATGCTATGGCAAGAGATTATGGTGAAAATTCTCCTGTGTGCATGCATAACTTTTTTTAGCATTAAGGGAAACTATGTGCTCACACTGAGGATAGAATAGAGCCTTTTGTTAATATCAAAGAGCCAATCAAGGAAGATTTTTTTATAGAGAAAGCCTCCTGCTGTTTCCAAAGAAGTTGCCTTTGCAAAGCACAATGATAAATAATCTTACTTCTTCGGTCATTGTATTACCAAGGGATATTGTTTTGTACCGTTGCATTCAGTGAGACTCGTGAAATTCAGCTCTGTTTGATAAGATGGGCCAGTAACGCAGCAAAAGACAATGTGCTCGGCTGGTTTTTTACAGGCTCAAGCATCAGATGCTCTAGCAGGGTAGTTTTCCAGCGTATGGTGCTCTGACCTGCATCTCCAGCTGCCAAGCAGGAAGAGTAGTGAGGGCTGAGCTTCACAGGGAGGTTACATACAGTGGGGAGGAGGGTGGTGGTGCATATTTGACAGATCTTCCTGGTAAGTACAATAATTCCTACCTCATCTTACTGTAGGTAAAGATTAAAATTTCTTTTGCTTACTGGGCATTTACTCAAAGTGCTGTAGCAGATCTGTGAGATAGTGTTTTGTCTTTGAATTGTAGTGTCTTTTTTTTTTTCCCCCAACAAAATTGTTAAAAAAAAAGCTCCGGATATTTAATGCTTTTTGAAAATACTGCTCTTTGTGAATAGACAGAAATTAATTAAAAATAACTTTTTTATTGGCATATATTTAAATTTTAAAGAAACTCAGGCATATTGCTGGGAATTTCTACTTCGACAACTTAATTTTTTCGTCAAAGATAAAAATAATGGGGGGATAGGCATTTTGTGAGGGTGCTTTTTCCCTTTTTTTTTTTTTTTTTTTT
>NW_020799095.1:11426333-11433793 GCF_003259725.1 Athene cunicularia | reverse complement strand
TTTTTTTTGGCGATTCAGTGAAAGATACTAACTATTTAAGCTGTTTGGTGAAAGAATTGGGTATATTATGCCAGAAACAAGAACTGCCTGATGAACTGGAAAGAAATAAAATTGTAGAGGTGATGTCACAGTAGTAACGTAGAGCCTGTTCCAGAGCATTTACACATGAAATTAATTTTCAGCTCATGCAGTACTCATTGGTTTTAAAAGAACTAATAAAGAACCTAGCTAAGTCTGTATTTAAGTGCTTTACTAGTTGTGCTGTAGTAAAGTGATTTTTCTTGTTAGAGTACTACAAGCTTAAAAAGTCAATCTCCTGAATACACATTCTTTGACTAGAGCACAGTGCATGTGGGAAGAAGGGGAGGAAAGTGCTTACCTCAACTTGAAATGCTAGCTGTGCCAGGTAAGCACGTTGGTGCTGGGTGAAGGTTGCAGTCTCCAGCCTTGCACTGTGGTACCCCTGTGCAGTCACAGGGCAATGTCTTCAGCCCATGGCTTCCAACAGAGAGCTAAGACAAAATGCAGTGTGGTTTTTTAGCAGGCTGAAATATAACAGGACCTTCTGAGGATGGGAGTCTTGCTTGGGAAAGCTTTAGAAACTCACAGAGGGGGCAGGTGAGGTCTCAGACTCACCAAAAGAGGGGAAGGTGAAAAGGGAGTAAAGAAGTTGATACTCCCCAAGCAGTTCTTGTTTTCTCTTCAAATCATTGGCTCAGTGTAGTCTAAGTCCCTTTAAGAAGGGTAGCATCAGTTGTGATGGTAAAACATTTCACATAAGAGCATCGTTTTTATGCTGCGTGCTCTTGGGTGGTGGTTGTGAGCTCTGGGAAAGGACCGAATTGCTTCAGAACCAAATGGTGACCTGAGGATGGTCTGAAAGATGCCTGCACACCCTGCACCGCCTTGCTGTGTCTCCTGGATCATCTTGCCACTGTGAAGGGCTGCTTATGCTCTCCTTGCTTTTTGCATGTGCTGTTAGGGCAGGTAATGAGAAAGTGGAAGGCGATTTGAGGCTATGGCTGACATCTGAGGAGCCCATGGATATTTTTGTGTCACTTGTTGTTTTACTGCCATTTGGAGATGTGCTTTCACTCATTGGAAACTGTGTTGCATAAAAGGTACATCAAATTTTCTTTTTTATGTCATTAATAACTTACATTACTGAGAATGGAAAATGTTGCAAAAAGTAATTTGATTTTGGCCATTTTGGTTATTTTGATGCATATTTTCAGTTGGCTTTACTTTCTTGTCCAGATAGCTGAAGCCATCAGTGTAAAATCAGGTTTGTAGGGCTTAATAGCATGGTGGCAGTAAAATACATTTTTGTAAATGAGGATTCAGAATTATTTTTAGTAACAAAGAATGCCCCAAGTTTCCTGAGAATATTAATGTTTGTCACTGAAAAATCCCTTTTTTGTTGTTGCTGTTGTGCATACTAAAATTACTTATATTACACTAACTGGTGACTTTGAATTATCATAATCTCACTACAGTTATCTGTAGTAGTCCTTTATAACTATTAACAGAAAATTATTTTTGTAATTTTCAATGGATTTTAATTAAAATTTAAGATTTCTTGAGATGGCTTGTGCTTTTCTAAATGGAAGGAATTTGTTTAATGATTTATATGATCAGAGGAGTGACTTCATGCTTTCTGCAATAAGCAGTAACACAGCTAATTAAGTAATACTTGGCATGTAGGCTGGGCCATGCCAAAACATCCTGACATTTGCATGTCAGTATGTGAATGCTCTTTAACTGGGAAATAATGATGAATAAAAGAAATTGAAAGGCTGTTAATAATGGAAGAAGCAAGAAAACTGAACTGAACAAGCTCCTTTAGCTTTTAGTGTTATATTTTGAAAACATAAGAATTCAATTTCATGTGTTTATGTTAAAGTAATTAAGACATCAACATCCACAGCTACCGATAGCTCTGGTCTTCAGATTTCAGAGTGAAATCAGAAGTATTGTTTCCTCATCCCATTTTAGGAGGAACTAAGAGACTGCTCATTGGCTATACACATCCTGAATGCCCTGTTCCTAAATAATATATATATAACATTGTATAATATGGTAATAGATAGTATTATGTAATGTATAAAAGATATTTTCCCTAGATTTGAATCTTGCTAGATCTGATTCATTTATATTAAAGGTGTTTCGTTCTACTCTTGATTTCTTGACAGTGTAAAGGTTTTACTACACTTTTACTGCAGTGATGTAAAGTAACCTTATTAATGAGTTAAAAATTTGGCTTAAGGTTTTTAGGTTGTAATCTCCCTTGTGTTTAAAAGTCTTTGCATCCTCTCTTATGCTTTGTCTCTATTAAAGAACAGTTTAGCTGTGGGAAGGATGCACATCATTCATTTGCTCTGAGACTGATATCGCTGTTTCCCCTGCAAAAATGTAATCTGTGTCACTGCATATTGTGCTCTTAAATGGTATTTAATTCTGTGACCTTGGTTCCCTATGCCTTCCCAATTGTCCACTAACTCATCTTCAAGCAGAGGCAATCTTTGCTGGAAGGATACTAGGAAGAATACCTGATAAAATTGAAATAGGTTTCAAAAATATGATGCCGTGTATGTTTGGCTCTGATTGTAATGCTTCTTTCAATAATTCTAATTGTCATGAAGCTTGAGAGGTGAAAGTCAAGAATTGAAAATGAGGGAAGGAAGGGGCTGAGAAAGAAGGAAGAACAAACTTTTCTGGCGTGCGCACAGTAGGAAAATGCAAGGTTGAAAATAACTCGGTTAAGTTATATCACCTTACCACACAATTGCTCCCATTTATTCAGTAATTAAGTGCAAGTATGAATACCTCAGGTCTGTTTCATTTCTTGTCATAGCAAACCAACTTCCATCTTTTGTTGTTGTATAGCACTTAGATAAAAGTGGTAGTCATTTTAGAAAAATTTGAGTTATCTGGACAAGTTAAGACATCATCTTAACACATTTTTCCTTCCACCTTTGAAACTTGTGAGAGACAGATGAGACAGAGCTTTCAACAGCTAGCAAGCTGCAAGGAGGATTTGAATAAAATTAGTTACTTGAATATAGTTAAAAGAATAAGGAAGAGCCCATATACTGGATTGCTGTAAGGAAGAAAAGTCTTTGCATCACATGAATCTTTTTTTGTCATCTCTAGATGGCTTGATTCTGTTTCGGGTTTTTTTCTCATTCACTGGAAATGCCTGTTATGAAACTCACTGATGATGGCACTGCAAACTTGTCTCTCTGCAGCTACTAGCTCAGTCCAAGTGGTTCCTCCCTCTGTAATCTTTCTTCCCGCCTGCTTCTTTTGACATAAATGGAGTGCAATGGTTAAGTTTTTCTTCCATAAACCTGTTAACACTTCTAATTCCTTTTCACAACTGCCAGTTTTCCAGCTTTGTGAAGCTCTTACTGTAGGCAAATGTTGCACGTTTGGGGCTGAAACTAAGATTCAAAATAAATTTCATGTCAACATACTGCTGTTCACACGTTTAGAGCACATTTTCGGCTGCAGTGTTCTTAAGGGTGAATCTACCTAACAATAAAAGGTGCAGAACTGTCTGAGGGATGGGTTTAAAGCTAATCTGAGCAGTGTTGTTCACTGAAATCAGTTTTAACCTGTTTATTCCAGCTCAACATTTGGTCCTTATCTCTGGATTTCTTCATGCCTATATACCTTTCATAGCACACTTATTAGTTGGGTTCTGACTGAGATCATTAGTAACTTGTCACAGCTCACCCTTAAGAGACATGACAAACGGCAACACTACTTATTTAGTTTATTTGGCTTGCTTGGCAGATTCTTAACCACAGGGTGTGGGATTTTATTCAGACTAATTAGTGTGCTTTGATATTGTTGTAGCTGACTTTAAGAAAGGGCTTTACTGAACAGATTTGACTTGATTAGCAACTGTTTTGAGAAAGGAATAGCTGGTTCCATATTTCAGTGGTTATTCTGGAACCTAATGATGATCAAATAATTCTTGAATATATTATTTCCTTAATGTGGGATCATCAGTGGCTTCAAATTTTTCTTTTTCCCCACCAAATAATCTTGTATCGAAAAGATAATAGCTGTACATACAGGCTCTCTACTTTACAAATAATTTTTACTGCTATACACATGCCAGTCTGTTCTAGTTCCTTTGATCTGTGGGAAAGCCAGTTAGACTTCCCAGGGAAATTTTGAACACTTGGATGCTGTGGAAACTCTCCTGGTGTTCAGTTCACTGTTGTCACTGGAAGATTTTCTGTGCATTTCTGATAGCATTCCATCTAGATCTGTACAACTGATTAATTAACTATTCATTAATAAGTAACAGGCACAACTGTTGATCCTGAAGGCTTATCTCGGGGGAGCGAGATAATCTGTTGCTAAGACATGGATGCTGACTCTGATCCTCTCCTTGTTTTATTCTACCGTCTTCTAGAGTTGGTCTTTACTCATGGTGGGAGAGGGGATGCCTGCTGCCAGTGGTCATGGTGGTGCCATGCTTGAATCAGATACAGCTTTCCTAGTCAGAAAACAGTGAAGAAGAATGAAAACCTAGCCCAGAGACTTTTAGGGATGTTGGGCATTTATCTCTGAACAAAGACTTGGAGTGAGCTTGCATAAAAGTGGTCCCTGCTAGCACATGGTGTTTTGCTTGCTGGAGATGTTAGAGGTGTCCCTGTCGAGGGGACAGTTGAAGTTCTGAAGAGAATAGGAATCAATATAATCTGAAATGAATTTGCATTCAGACTGGTATGTTAACTATAGCTGGAATTTTCACAGTGGGTTTTGATTTTACCTACTGTATATTTTCCACAGCACTGCTAAAATTCAGTCAAAGTGGTGGCTGCAGAGTTTCTCTGGGTGTCACTGTATATTCTGATTTGTACTGGTACTGACAGGTACAGAGCAGAACAACCCCACATTTGATACAATTGGCAAGCACACCTTTTGGGCTAAATTTCCATTTCCTTGCTATCCCTATTGTAAGCAGGGTTTGCATGTTTAATTCTTTTCACTTATTGAAAAATATATCCCTTTAGGTTTGACAGCTTCCCAAAGAATGTTTTAGATTTCCCACACTGATTGTGGGCCATATGTTAGTACTAATTATATAAATGAGACATCATAGAATTGTGACATGCTTAAATGTTCAGTGCTTTAAAGACTTATACAAGTGCATGGTAGCTTGTGTAAGTACTGGAAGAAGAAAAGAGGAACTGCAGGTTTTGAGCAGATGTTAGTGGCATGGTAGGGCTATCCATTGTCTTTATCTTTCTATAAGAAGTTGCTGACGCTTTGAAGGGTTTGTCAGACTATTTTAAGCTGCCATAGTGCAGGAAAAAAAGATTTTCCATTTTACACCTATGGATGTGCCAGAGATTCATTATATATTTAAATCATATGAAATATTGGATGTTGATAGCCTCATTTCACTGTTGGAAATAAACATTAAATCTGTGGCTGTAGCTGAGTGTTACTGCACATTTTTTGTGCACTGAGACTGTTGCTTTGAGGTGGAGTGGCTCACAGACATTTTATTATGAATTTATACCATTATGAATTATATTATTAGAAATTAACTAAGAAAGGAAAAAGTAAAGGAAAAAAGAAATACTTGAAAGGTCAGAGCTGTAAACTGAAGGCTTAAGCACCAAGGAAGGGATTTTATAAGATACTTTTAATGTTAATGGGACAGGCATTATCTATAAAGTCAATTATATTTTGAACAAGTTTCTAGTTAAAAAAAGTCTAGTCTCTGCTAATGCTGTCATATTATTTTTTTATTGTTCCAAGACTCAGTGATGCATACAACGGTAAAGATAGTGTCACAGAAAGTATATTGCACAAAAGTTTTTGTCTTCATAGTTAAAAATGAAATATGTATGCAGGCTATGCATGCAGAGCTGATAAGCCAAAATTATGTCTGTAAGCTATTTCTGTACATTTAGCTTTAATGCTGATGCATATTTAATTGCTTGGCCTGTTTTCCCCACAGCAAGATTTCTTCCACTGAAGTCAGTGCCTGAAACCTGCAGCAGCCTGGTTTGATGTTTGTACTTTGCCTGTTAAGTGCAGCATCTGCATCTGCAAGTAGCAGGTTGATGTAGTCTGAGGGAACACCAGAAAATCCACTCTGCTTTTGGAGGCATGTTTCTGTGGGGAGGGGTTCTCTGTGGGACTGTAAATGGAAGAATTTATAGTTTTAGTGGCTCTGGCTGTAATTTCTATGCTGGAAACAGGGTTATACTGTATTTTTCTCTTGTGCTGACACCTTCTTCAACAAAAACTGAATTGTTTAACGTTACTTGTCTATTCAAACAAGTATAGAAAGGTATTTCTTATTTAATGTATTGAATTGTTTCTTAATTGTAATTGTACTTTTGGCTTTCAGTTCGAAGACCTGACCTACACCACTTTCTGTATTTCTTGTCAGAACACGTTTGAAAAATGGAATCACAAGAAGCAATTAGTAATGATCGTGCTGAAGGATTACTCTGCATAGTTAAATTTCAGATGCTTTGTCTTTGAAAGATGAGTATCATTTAATTTCAGATGGAAAAGTGCCCATGATTTGTAAGTGGAGTTTGAGTAGCTGTTTCATAGGAGATCTTTTTTTGGTTTTACATTAATTCAATGTAACAGCTTAAATGATTAGTACCTGTAAGACAGGAGAAGGCAATAGAAAAAAAGCTTTGGACTCATGTATCAGCAGAAGGGTATGTGTGACCAGAGAAGGAATTTAGCTTCATGATACTGGCTATTCTATTAGCTTGTATTTTCTAGTCAACTAAATCAACTTTTTAATGCTGGAGATACCGAATAAGTTTTTCTTTTTTCTATGGGACTTGTGTCCTGTTGTGCTGCTTTCTGTAATTTGTGTAATACTCTAAGTTCGTACTGTTTTATCAAAGGATTGTTTCCTTTTAAAGGAAGAAATCCCTTCAGATTATACATTTTCTGCTCAGATGCAGATTAACAGTTTTATCCAGTCACAATTGTAGGGTATATTGCCAGAAGATAATTTCTTCCCTCTGTGTCTCAGTCATGCTTATTACCTTCATTTTATTATATACTTCGAGCCTGTGAAATGATTTCTTAACTGCACTTAAAGATAGTTTGTGTAGACAGCAAAATTACTGTTCCCGCCCTCAGGATCAATTTGTAACATGCTTTTATATAAATATTATGTGCTACACTTCAGTATTGTTCATAGTCCAGAAGATAACTGCTGTGATGAGTCTTACTTAAGAAGCATGGTGAAAACAGAGCCCATATGGAATTTGAAGGAAAAGGTACTTAATTAGCTGTGCTGTAATACTGCCATCCTGTCTCCAGCACGACTGTCGGTGCGCCCAGTCTCTTTTTGCACTAGGGAAATACTGGGTTTAGTACACCCAATTATTACATGTGTTCTGTTTTTTTTTTTTTTTTTTTGGGGGGGGGGGGGGGGGGGGGGGGGGGGGGGG
>NW_020799095.1:11407616-11426283 GCF_003259725.1 Athene cunicularia | reverse complement strand
TTTTTTTTTTTTTTTTTGGGGGGGGGGCGGTGGGGTGGGTAGAGAGCAGTCATGAAACAAGGATGCAATTTTAAAAAACAAAAACTTAGAAAGATTCACAAGGGAAGGAATAGGAGAAAAACCTAGGTGGAGAAGTAAAAGAGGTACCGGTAGATAGTCAGGCAGAGGAATTGAGAAAGAAGGGAGAAAAAAAAAAAAATCACATTTTAAGATTGAAGGAAAGAAAAAATGAAAGGGAGAATTGTCAGAATACAGGATAAAATGAGTTGCAAACTGTCAAATCAGGCACTGAAAGCATATTGCTCTGTTAACACTGGCCTGCCCATCTTTACTTTCTTTTTCTTTTTCCACTCTTCTCCTGTCACCTATACCGGAAAAACAGTTTGCTAGAAAGACCATGAGAGGACTGAGCATTGCAGCTCAGAGGTGTCTTAACATCCTTATGCTGACTGCCTTATGTACATTTACTTAGGTTACCAAGGAGATATGCTCACATGCGTTTAGTGATTTCATTACCATCTTTCAACTTTATGCTGAGTAAAAGCATCTTTTTTTTTTTTTTTTTTTTTTTTTAACCTGCATGAAATATCTGGGTGGGAAAATAAGCTATGTCTAGAGAAACCTGATGCATGATAGCCCCATAATTGGGTTGCCACACACTGTTCTTATTTCACTTTTTTTTAAAACCTTTTCACCATTCCTGCTGAATGCATGTCAGTTTGCGAAACATTAGCATGTGGAAGCTTCAGCCTTTGCCACCTGAGCTAAACTGAATTTTCTAGGCACAGGAACCAGACTCCAGGGGGATAAATACAGTGCATCACACGGTTAAATTATGACTCAAAATAAGATAAAATAATGTATTGTCAGTATTCATATGTTTATCACAGCTTTGCTATAAATAAAAACATAATTTCCCAGTGCTTCATTGGAGATATGAGCAAGATCTCCAAGGTCTCATTTGTTAATTTAAAAACTGCGGTTAGTTTTTCTTTTTATCCACGTGACTTTCCCTCCAGTTACTCTGGATGCAATACTGTGGATTTCAAGATACTCACAGTGTATAATTCTCTATCAGATATACGGGAGCCTAAAAGTGATCAAAAATTCACACTCCTAACTGACTTTGGAATGATAGGAAACCTGTGATACACTGGCACTGTTAAGTCCTGCTAGCCCTATAAATATCTGTGGCTTTGATTCCTATTTAATGTACAGACTCTTTATACTTCTTGGCGGTATTAAATAGGAGCAATTGTAACCTGAACCATAGGTCTGTGTGTGAGAAGCACTCACATAAGTGGCATCTGTGCCAGTGCATTAGGCTATGCTTTGCAGCAACCTGGAGCAAGATGCCCTGCCTGACCTGCACTGCTCCAGCAATGGCAAGTGTCACTATGGTGTGCCTCTGCTCTCCCAATTATAATTGATTTAATTATTGCAGTTAGAGATACTGTCTTATCCAGTATTGCACTTACGCTTTGCAAAGCTTGGTGTGACTTTTTTTGACTAAAATTCCCTTTTTGTTAATAGGTATTTATATATTGCTGTGTTACTCAGTCAGCACATGTTCTACATTATGAAGAATAATTTGTTCAATTACATTGACTTGTTTCGGATTGGATCTGTGTATCATTCCTCCTTTTGTCTTCAGTCTGAAGACAAAATTCAATGTGATTCACTCTGTTGAATGAAATCCTTTACTTCCTTCTGTATCTGTGCATGTATGTGTGTGTGTGTCAGCTTTCCCCAGCCTTTACCCTAAGTGCCTGTTGGGAAACTCACTGAAGTTGATCCTGGTCCCTGCGGTTTAATGCTCTCACTGCAGCTCTGTGGGGTTACCACAAATCATGCCTTCCTCCAGGTTTCCCAGTGCCCAAGGCTAATGTGCACTCTTTTGACATCTAGTGCTTAAACACAGTGAAATTTTAATACAGTAACAATTTAATATTGCTAATAAATCAGGCATTCTTTAGCATTGTGGGGCTTTGGGTAGTCTGTGCTTTGCAGGGTCAGATTTTGCCACCTGTACTGACTGGGAAGAACATCGTGCTCCTTTTAAAAGTCATCTTGAAGCTAATGCAGTTGCACGAAGAGCATGAGTTTACTGAAGAACAAGTCCTAGGGTTGTCATATACTACAGATTTGGCATGTTGCTCTCAGTTTCCTGAGAAGCTTGCTTTTGCTGGAGTATGGGTTGAATACTGTACAGTTGCTTTGTAATATATTTAGGACAAAGACACATGGCAATTAAAAATAACTTCCACCCTTTGTAACTGTCCAGCAAAGAGCTTGGTTCACCACTGTTCAGTCTTCTCCAGGCTTAAAAATGTACATTTTTGTTCTTGTAATAGTGGTTTTAATGTAAGTGGAAACATTAGTCTTGTCTTAAATCTTCAAAATTGAGTATAAACTTTTCTGCGAGTGTTCATAGAGCTTGAATCTTTGAGATGGTGCTTTGCTTTTATAAGTATGTACAAGACACATGTAATATGTCCAGGAAGTACTTTGTCAGAACTGTCAAATGATGAGCTATGTTAAAAGACTTCTAAGTATTAACATGTTGTAATTGCAATGACAGTTTTAAGCTCCTTTGTTAGCTGTGTATTCTTGAGAGAATATAACATCGTGCAAGTTAGTTTCCACAGGATGTGATCTGTCGTATGATTACTCTTTTTTTTTTTTTTTTTTTTTCCCCCCTTCAAAAAAGGTATTTTAAAATAATGTCTTTTTACAGACTGGCTGAGAATGCCTTTTTCTGTAAAACTGCATTCTGCGTGGGTGTGATGCCTTTTACTCCCATTTCCTTCTCTAGAAGATGGAGGACAGTAGCACCCAAAGGGATCAGTGCAAAGGAGAAGCATGAAGCTGGGACTGAATAGACAGGAAGAGTTTGTGTCCACTGGAGCAAATTCCTGCCTGGATCTTAGGCTGGCACCAATAACTTTTGCTTCTGTCCTGTGAGGAGATGCATATACACAGCCTCCTTGGGAGGTGCCTCCTTCTTGTCTGGTTATAGTCAGGAGGACAGCAACATTGTAGTTACTCCCTGTGATCACACAACAGAAGGTCACCTGTTGAGTCTGAAGAATCAGTCATCCTATTTACCTAAGTAATCAGTGTGACATAATTTAATAGAAATTCTGTTTATAATTTTAAAAAACTCTAGAAACTCACTCAGGAAACACATCAGGAGGGCATTGTCACCTGGGGTTACAAAGTTAGATGCTAAGAAACAAGAAAGTAACAGATTTAAGATATCAACAACTTGAATTCAGTGAACATGAATTAGGCTATTGGTTGCTGCTGTAATAATTTGTTAAAAAGAGTGATGGACTGGGAGTCTCATCGTAGCTCATTCAGATCTTCAGAACAGATTACTCTAGGAGAACCCAGTCATGTTTATGGTCAGGTGGTTCTTCCATGGAAGAGGCTAGAGCTGCTAGCTAAACTCAAATATGTGGGCAAATTTTGATACCTGTGAACCTGGATTTTTTGAGCTGGATAGATAAACATTTGGTCTTCCTGACTGGTGGTAGATAATTGTAGTTTCTAGACTGACACACAAAATAGACGTTGGCAGCCAAGCAGTGACTTCTGGTACTGACCAGCTGCTTGGGGTTACACATGTACAGAAGTGGTGTGCTCTGCCATGCTGGTCACTCCCTTCTTTGGCAGAAGGATTAATCTGTGATTAATTTATAATGGCATCAGATTAATTTTTAAGGATCCTACCATACTGAATTTTAAAATAACTTTTAGGGATATCTTAATAGCAGGATTTTTTTTTTTTGGTAGACTTGCAGTATTGCATTGATTTACTGCTTGGTTGTTGGTATAGATTTAGAAATACGCTGCTTCCACCACACAGCAGAATTCCCATATGTAGGACTGTACCTGATTGGATGTCTTTTATTTATATATTTTCATTGATTTCTTTTTTTCTGGATGGATTTAAAGATGCCAGGCATAAACGCGTTGAGCTGCAAAACTGTGGACTAAGAGCTTTAGACTAAGGTGTGTGAAGACAATATTATTTTTTTTTTCAGAGTTTTACTATATCCCAGATGTAGAATTTGCAGTGAAAATGATATGGATGCAGGATCAACCTTCACTGTTGTTGCATGAGTAAAGCACTAGACAGTAAAGTCTGACTCTTGACTAAAGTCCCCTGGCATCTCGGTAATAACAATAAATAAATAATAACAGCTGTAGGATGGCGGGGAGACCAGGAATCATGTGTTGTGTGTATTTGTGTGCATGATAAAATCTGTGTATCCAAAGATTGACTTGTCTATAGAGACTCTTTTTATGGCTGGAACAAGCCTTTGATTTCTTGCAGAAGTCAATAATTAATTATTTCTTTTGAACTTGAGGGGTGGGTCTAAAAAGATGGTTACTTACCTGTGTCTTGCAGGAAAATAATTCCACTTACAGGTACCAAAAATACAATTAACCAGTCTCAATAGTACCGCTACCAAGTCTGCTTTATCAAAGCCAAAAATGGATTTGATTCACTTTAAAGATCGATATTCCAGTTTCATGGGAAGATGACGTAATGCATTGTTTTATGCTTGAACATAATTTTGGAAACCTAAATACAATTCACATGTCTAATAACAATACTAGATATTAAAAACTTTGAAAAGTTTAATACATTGAAATATTAAATAACTGTGCTGGAGAACAAATTACTGGGTTGAGTATTTTATCTATTATTGAGTACAGTAACATGGTTTATTTGAGTGGTTCTTGTAATTCTTGTGTGAACAATGAAAGAGGTGTCAAGTGAGTATGTGAGGTCAGGAATGTTTAAGTCATGAACAGTTTTTAAAAGTGTTTAGATATATAAGTATGGGGTGGATGGCATTTTTTGAAATAAGAGTTACCCAGTTGATAAGAATAAAAAAGATTAGATTGCTGTAATCTGGTTAGCCAATTCTTCGTCATAGGGAATGTGAAATGTGTTCTTGCATTTCTCATTCACGACTGATGTAGGAAAACTAGTGATAAATTAAAACCTGTGTGCAGTTACTTGCTGTAAATCATCTTATAAAAAGTCTTGACCAGCAGAGGGCTTCTGTCCCTGGGAAATAATCCCTCACGCCGTTATTGCCAGGAAAGAGGAACGTTAACCACACACCTTTCTGCAGGGGTTTTCCTTCTCTTGTGGTCCTGCGGACCAGCGAGCTTTCAGCAGCTGTGCAGGATCTTGTAGCCTCCTTTGCTTGTCTTCAGGTTATACATAATGCAGTCTCATCTCCTTAGGGCAGGGGAAAGTGCAGGCCTTCCGCAGTGGCCCATTTTTAATTATGTTAAAATGCTCTTGTTGTCGAGATGTAAATGTGTGAGGACAGGGTTTCAAAGATCTTTGGAGTTCAGACTGTGGGATAAATATAGTATTGGTGGCCAGTTTACAAAACAGTCCATCTCATTTTATACCAGAGCAAAGCTTTATTCTTTTCCTTCTGCTCTGGCACAGAACGGCATCTGACAAATCTCGCTCTAATTTATGTCCTTAATAGTGTGAAAGGTGTATGATAATGTGGGTACACTCAAGCAGGTTTCTGTAATGGGAAGAGCACTGATCTTACACTCTGCTAGAAATACATTTTGAATCTGTCTTGCTGCCTCATTACTGAATATTCTTCTTGACACATAGTTTTGCATTTTACCTGGCAGGCATTAGTCTTTCTTTTGGCTGGGTTTTGCATTCTTTTTATCTGCTTTATTTAGAACTCGGCCCTCTTGCTTATTCTGTAGCCATGACATCCTAAACAGCCTTAAGTCAAATATTGCCACATACACCTCTCTTCTTAAAATACCATTAACTTTGCTTGGGGCTGTGAGCCACCCAGTCAGAACCAAGCGTTTCAGCTGGGTGACTGTCAGCATATGGAGAGACAACCTCTTTTGGACACATTTGGTTAAAAAGATAGTGTTTGTTCTGCCTTTCTGTGTTCCGCAGTGCCTTTTTTTCCTCGGCAGAATTGAAAGATAATAGGATTTTAAAGGGTGAGTAATTGACCGACGACCACTTCCAGCTGTAGCATTTTTCTTCATATTGTGTGGCCTCAGTGCTAAGGTGAGGTACAGCCTAATTCCTTATTTCCACAGCTCACTGCACTAAATCCCATGGCAGCCTGGGCATTCTGTCGGCAGCACAAGGGAAACAGAAAGATATTTAATGGGTCTGTATTTTTTTTAATTTGTTTTGTTTTATAATTGCATTGTTTATCTATAAGGATAGTATGCACTATCAGATGCTAAGATTAAGCCAAGTAGATGCAAAATTGATTTTTATTGCTGACACCAAAATTAAATTTGTTGAAAATCCCATATATTTTAATATATTCTTTTTGATTTTTTTTCCCCTCACCCAGAAAGCAACTTTTTTTTTTTTCTGCAGTGTTGTCTTTTTGGTGCAAATATTCATGTTAATTGTTGACGACTGCACTGTAGAAAGACGAAGGCTGGAGGTTTTAGATGCTCAAGAGCACAGCTGAGTGAGGGCTTTTGCAGCTGAGAGGTTTGGGAACTTGGGAGGAAGATGGCAGTAACTGTTTAAAGCTTTGGTCATCACAGGGGAGGTTGGTGAGAAAAGGAGTCAAATGCTTTTAATCACCCAGGAGGGAGTGAATGAATACTTTTCTCCTTTTATGAGGATTTATGTTTTATTAGATGGTAGTGGCTGTTTTCATTTAATCTTTTCCCCTTTTTAGCTTTTTTTCCCCAAGCCTGCCTGCCTCCCTCCCTCCCTCCCACTGCCTCTTGCTTGAGCCTGAACGTCTCTAATAGTAAATGACCATTTGATGAGTCTTTCCTCACCATCCCCCCATATCTAATTTACCAGGGAGTGCTCTTGAAGTGAGTGGTACCCTTCTCCTCTTAGCAGGGTTTTAGATAGACTTGGCAGCTCACGATGCCCGTAGGCAAAGGGCATGTTTATCAAAAACGTGGGGAAACTGGGCCAGCTCAGCTTAGAGTTAGTTTAAAAGTGACTTAGTCAAAGTAGTCCTAAAACTCTGTCTGGAGATTCTCCCTGCAGCTTGGGAGGCTTGTTTAAATAGACTTCAGAGTGATATGTAATCAATGTAAAACTGCATTTATTTATAACATTTATTTGTTTATGTATTAACTTATCAATTTATGTTATCCTAAATACTGATATCTGTGTCTAAGTTGGCATCAGTTTCTACAGTCAAGTGTAAGATAAGGTATAGGGCTGTGTTTTGAAATCAGAACCAAGTGTATCAGAAGTTTTTGATTAAGTCTTTTTTTACATTTGCTAGGTTTGCATGAGAAAATGGTACCAAAAATGAAGCAGTTTGTTGTTTTCTGGTTATTTGTATCCTTATAGTCTTTGCTTTGGTATCAGTTTTGATGTGTTCTGTAAACAATCCTTAGTAAAGTAAGGATGTGTAAGTGTGTAGCAGTTTCAGGGCATCAAGGTTTTAGAAACTGTTCTCAGATTGCTCTGTTAGTCTGTTATAAATTTTAAAGATTATACGGGTGGTATAATCATTAGTGTTATGTAAAACATATGCATATTAAACGCAATGTGAATATATTTTGCCTTTCTGAAGCAATTTAGAATAAATAAAAGCACTTGCAACTGAACGCTTGAATGTTTTGGTGGAAAAGAACCAGAAAGCACGCTATTGCAAAAATGTGTGACCATCAAACTTTGTGCGTCCTTTACCTCAGTGAGTTACTTGCTTAGTTTAAAAGGTCAGATAAATGAAAAGACAAATTAATGTTAACATGTTAGTGAACTACTTACTGACTTTAATTGTAACTGTAAAAGCAGATACCCCAAGGCAGATTTAAGCAGTAGCAACTAACATTGTTATGATAGCCTCAGGAAGCAAGTGTAACAGACAGGATGTTTTGTAATAAAACTGTAAAACAATTAAAATAGCTGCACAAAGCATGCTGCTTTTTAGCCTGTCCAGAGGAAAGGGCTGTGAAGGGAGTGTCAGCCAGGCACAGCATCACAGTTGTTATAAATTGCCATCTACTTTTGGAAGGGGCAAAAGATGGATAACAAAGTCGACAAGTAAATACATGCTACATAAATATGCATAAATCCATTACCATCTGCCACATTGTCCAATTTGACTGGGTTGTCTTTCTGTGTCTACCACATAAATCAGTTTAAAGCAGTTTCCCTCAAGCAATATTTTCTGTAATGAATGGGTGAAAGATCTACATTCTTGGGTTGTGACTGTAGTTCTGGTATATAAAACAGAAAATACCATATTTGCCATTTTCTCAAAAAAAAGAGAAATCTGTAGTCAAAAGATTTATTTGACTGTGCAATTACTAAACTTTGCATTAGTCTTTGGAAGCCAAGCCAGGAAGTTAAATTATCAGGCTTTTTGCCTGGCTAGGAATTTTTAGTGGTTTATTTTATACACTCACTACTGCAGACAGTAAGTAAAGATTAGAAATATCAGTCTGTAAATGTACTGGTTTTGTATCCCAGCATTATGATCATTTTAAATAATACATTTTCATAAACTTTCATTCTCTGCTTGGTAAGCAAACATGGCTCATAATGCCGTTGTTTATTCTTAGTATCATCAGTGTGATGTGTCTCAGTTTAGGTCCAAGTAATTTTTTTTTCTGTCCTGTATATGTATAGCACACTTGCATTTAATCTTCTATCCAGATGTGGCCTCTGTCTCTTTAGATTCAGCTTGTATGATTTTCCTACATCCTGTTCTGGATTTCTCCTAATAGCTACGACTATAGAATCACTGTGCTCTGCTGTACATTCATCTGGGCTTCGTTTCTTTTACACAGAGGCTGCTTTACACTGTTTTGGCAATGAAAAGGGACCCCAGTGAGAATGGGACTCAAGACCCAGCTGGCTTGTCTTATTTTTTATGACTTACAGAATAGATTGCACCAGGATAGATAAAATTTGTTTGTTTATGTTTTTAACACAAAAAGAAAGTATTAAAATTCCCTTGTTTGCTTGTTTATTTATAGATTAAATCTCTAAAATAAAAATTGTGAGTCTTTTTGTGTACACTTATGTTCCTTTTTCTTTTTTTTTCTGCTCCCTTCCCAGTTTATAGATTTGTAATTACTACTAGAAGAACTTATAGTCCTCTGATTAAGAGTATAAGACTTTATATCAAAATATTCTTTCTGGTAAGAGATTTTACTCTTAAAATACTCCTTTTTGGATAAAGGACAAATTTGGGTTTTCATTAACATTCCTAAAAAGAATCGGGCCTGAGTTTATATAAGAAATAATCTGATAACCCATCTTCTCTCTTCAAATACTTGCCTCCGGTAAGTCAAAGGTCAAAAATCTAAAATGTTCGTCAGGGTACTTCTGTGGAGCTTTGTAAATCACTTAAGTATTTTTAAATCTACTTAGTTAGGTGTCCTTAGTAGGTTAGAAATCTAACTTTGGTTTTCAGTTTTGTAAGAATTACAGGTTTGTAGTGTAAGAAAGTAACTTACAGTACAGTAATAAAATTATTGGAAAAGTAATTTATAGGTAGTACTGAAACAGTTTTTTAATGGGTAACGATTTTGTGGTGTTAGAAAAATAGCTTCTAATAAAAACACAGCTTCACCTCTTAATGTAGCAGAAATTTAATGTTAAAATTCCAAATGAATCCACTTGGAAAGAAGTGTGCAAGAGTAGGATTCATTTTTACTTCAAATTAGCTGTCTAAAAATTAGCCATCACATGTAAGCTTGTTTGCCAGCCTTTCAGCTCAGTCATGGAAGGGAAGGGGCCCTACAGAGAAGGAATTATCTCAAAAAGAGTGTCCGTTAAAGGTGGGATATGTTTTCCTTGGGAGGGCAGGCTATAAAATATTAATCTATAATATGCTAATTTTCAGGCTGGTTTTATACAGCTGGGGTGTGATTTAAAGTAAAGATTCTTTTAAAAAACCAAACCACCCCCCCCACCTAACTGCCTATCATAAGTCTCTGTATCTTCCTTATCTGATGGATACATGAAATAATAGAGCAAAGGTTGGTTTGAGAAAGGCCCTTTTCTGATCTATAACTACTCTCATCAGTTTTGTGAGTTGGCTGGATTCTTTTGTGCATGTTTTATATGTGTTTAGAGGAGAGAAGATAGTTGGCAACTACGTATCAAACCCGGAAACCTATTTACAGATCTGCTCCAGACTTCCTGTATGGCTGAGGAACTGATCCTGCTAACTGGAGCTGAAAAAAGAGGAGGGGGAAAAAAAACCCAGATTGTTTTTGTGTGTAAGTTTTCAATGCAGTATTTTTGCTACCAGTTTTCTTGTTCATAAGATCTAATACTTAGCTGCCTAGCAGAATTTAAAGGTGGTGAATCTTCAGACCAGCCTCAACTGCTTTTCTGTTGGATGCTGTATGCATGTGGAAAACAACTTTTAACCGTTAATGCACTATTAATCCTCAAGCAAGACTTGAGCAAATTTGTGCAGGGTACCAGCCTCTGAAACAGTCTTGCTCCCTGCCCTTGATAATGAAGTAAGGAGATGAAACCTTCCTTAGAAATGAGGTAATTTGTTATTATTTGTGAGCAGCAATGGCAGAAAACGGGAAGAAAACAATTGCTCTGAAAACGATTTGAATGTTGCTGCAGACAAATAAAAGACTGAGGCGGTGGCTGACCTCTCCTGACAAACAGCTGGAGCCAAAAACGGCCACAGAGTTGTCGCTTAAGGACTTAATGGAGGAGATCTTTCAAATCCAAGAAACAGTAAACAAGGTAGATGGAGCTTTTACAGAGGTTGAAATTGAGATGGCTCAAATGAAAGCCAGGCAAAATGAAATTAAAGAAAAGGTGAATCAACAGCTCCGCATGTGTGAGGATGAATTGCTTACGTTAAAAGAGACTTCTAATCAAATCAGGTTTCTGGAATGATCTTTGAAGAATCAGGAGAATAAAAGGAGGAAAATTGAATTTGAGACTGGATACCTAGAAAAGGCTTGAAGGACATCACCCAGGGGGAGGTTTTGAAAATATTGCACTGGAGCTGATAAAAGTGAATGCCGAGAAAGGCCTCTGAAGTGGAAAGGTTATGCCTCAGCTTCCTCGAGGGTGCCCAGTAGATGTCAGCCCCTTGTATCGGAAACATTGCGCTCGCCTTGTGTATAGCAGATGATAACGGTACAGTTTCCTGCTGTTAGTTTTCAGATCACTCTCACTAGACTTTTAGCTGGACACAGGCTATCTGCCATTGATGGTTTTACAGCCTCCCTGAATGTGAGGCTTGATTTATGGTGCCCTAGTGAAATGATGGTAGGTTATTGCATGACAATACGGCAATAATGGGATGAATCACACTGACAGTCCTCAGGCTCAGGAAGGTACCTTTTCCTACCACTAATGAATGCAAAACTGTACTCACTTCTAGAATGCAGTGACCCATTTAGGAATTATTGTGATAGGCTAGATTACCTATGTTATTTTAAGTAATGCTGGGAAAGAGTATACACAAAGGTATTTCTCTGACAGTTCCCGGTTTTGGTACTCATTCTGCCCATGTGGTGAAATATAGAGCAGACAAGGAAGAATGAGGGTCTACAGTGCCTCACTCTTCACTGACAGAACCTTGGATCAGCACAAAAATTAAGGATACTCTTGTAGGTTCAGTTTGAATTGGGGTCAGGCAGCTAAGAGTAACATGAGTTTGCTCTAGAGTTGAGCCTCAAGTGCTTAGTTTGCAGCTTAAGTAGAACAAATACAAAAAATAACAAGAAGGGAAAAGAATACCTCCTTGCAATTCTGCAGAAGGGAAACCTGTTAGAAAGCAAGAAAATAATGAGACAAAACCCCCAAATTAAGATGAAATTAACTCAGCATCAGTGATGGTGCTTGTCTTGAACTAACCACCAGTTGCTCCCCTGTTAAGGATACCTTGATGAGGAACAGAGAGTAGCTCAGTTTAATGATAGTGTTTTGTTTGTCCTTGGAGATTTCTGAATGTATGCAGGAATCTTCAGTAGTCCTTTTCTGATTTATTTACTCTTTAATATATTCTTCATTCATTTTTTGGGGCATTTACAGCAGTAATCTTTTACTTCTGCCAGTTTCAACTAAAGTGGGTGAATTGATTTAGAAAAAAGTAAGTAGTATTTCAGACTTTTTAGTCATAGTAATCAAAATGTTTCATTAATTTGGTTTTCATTTTTGTTTTCATCTTTGCGCTTCATGATTCATGTAGTATATATCACAGTATGTATCAGTAAGTATCACAGTAAGTATATATCACAGACTGTCCTGTATAAAATCTATAACCATCTAACTTCTAGAAGTGGTTTGGTTTGTTTTTTTTTTTTTTTTGTTTTTTTTTTTTTTTAGCCTAGCAATAGGAAATAAATATTGCAGACACAAATCAGAGGTTTGGTTTGACTGCAGATTTTGGGTGCTGAGATAAATCAAGCATTCCAGTTTCTTGATGCTGACTAGTTATTTGCAGCTAGGTTGGGTTTTTGGGTAAGGTAGTATTTTTGCCACTGAGAAGAGAAAGTCCTCAAGTGGTGAAAAATGCTACTGAGTAGTCAGTGGAGACAAAGGAGCAAGCTCTGAGGAGCTGATATTTCCCGTTTCTTGGGTTTTGGGATCACTACTGTATCTTTCTACAGACTAGTAAGAATAATGAGACCAGTTAGTATCATTGTTGAACACAATCCTAATGAGAACATTTTTCCCACTGGATCAAACTTAAAGTGTAGCTCAGGGATTTCACAGTTGCGAGATCAGTTGTTAGCAGATGTGCCAATCTGAATAGCTGAGTGAGAGTTTACCCCTTATTTACAGAACCCCAGTCATTCAGTTTGGTAAAATAAAGGCTGTAAATGTCTTATCCTGGAGAATCTGAACTGCATTATTTAGTGGACTAATGTGTTGTGTAGCAGTATTCCCACAGAAGTTGAGTGAGACATGAGAACTTTCAGCATCATCTTACAAGAAGGTACCACTGAAGGTGAACTGTAGTGAATTCAAATGGTGAGAATGAAGAAAATAGCCTTCAAATATTTGTGTAGATTGGTTTGTTCTGGGGAAGAGCTACAAAGCATGTTGTGGATTTGGGAAATGCGCTAAAATGCTGTGCTTACAAAACCAAAGACGTCACAAAAGTCACTCTTCTAAAAGGGTCACAGGAAAGGTCAGTGCATTTCTAGGTCTGCGTTTGTAGGATGGTCTTTTAATAGAGAAGTTTTCTGTTTGTATCTTTCCCTCTGCTCTTACTTGCAGGGGATGCAGTCTCTTGAGTGCCTTGAAAACTGGCTTCAATCAAAATGTTTTTCTTTGCAGTTAATTGGCTTCCAGGCTCATGTTCCATCTTACACCAGAAATAGATTTAGGTGCATCTCTCTTAATTTACAGGTTACTGGATGGGTACCCTAGGTGAAATACTGCAAGAAACTTATATTTTTTTAGACGCTTCTGAAAATAAAATACTAATGTAGGATTTCTTCACCTGGATCTTGACTGTGACAGGTGAAACAAGATTGTGTGGTAGGTAGAAATTTGCCATTTTGGTTCCACTCTTAAGTTTACAGGCAAATTACTTTATCTATCTATCTATCTATCTATCTATCTATCTATCTATCTATCTATCTATCTATCTATATCTGTGTGTCTCGCTATAGATGTGTGTGAGAGTGTATATAAAACTAAATATGGACTAAATATATATTTGTATTACATAGTTTTGATGACAGTAGACACTAGGGTTGTGCTTAAATCCTGGGAACTCTTCTAGCTGTGGTAGCCAAGAGTACAAGACGCTGGGTGGTGTTAGACAACTTTCCCTTCTCTTTTTACTGGTCATTGCTGTGACAACAGAAGCTCCGTAAGGTTCAGCTCTTTTCATCAACAAATAAACCATCTTTTTTTTAAAAAAACCCACCTTTAATAAATTATATTCAGACTATTACTGTACCAGTAGCTCTTTCAGTTACTCATATTCTAGAGCATTTTGGAAGTTTTTCTGTAGTAGCCTTACCCTGGTACAATGGCTGGATGCACTTTTGCAATGAAAACTCCAGGTTTCATTCCATGTCCCAGTTGTGCCCACAAGGTAGGCACATCGTTTAACAGGGCTTTCCTTCACCTCTACATTCGTCCCCAGTGGTATGAAGAAAACCCTGGATGGCGTGCATTGAGTATCTTGACACCAGTAACACAGAAGCTCAGTCCAGAAACCACTGACAGCCCCCTCATTCTCTGTTGAAAATGTAGGAAGAGTCTGACAGCTACTTCAGAAGAGCAACCAATTGCTTAGTTGTTGTAACTGAGTTAATTTCCACCTGGTGCACGAGCAGAGGTTCTGTAGTTTGGTGAAGGAGCGGAGAGGCTATTTCAGCTGCCATGTCCCATTTGCCCCAGCTGCTGTGGTCAGGAGAGCTCCTCAAATACAGATATAGTTCCAGTGAATGCTCTTCTTCCAATGTCATTAACTAATCATCCCTAATTACTAACCAATGCGTCTGTATGGACAACACATCTCAAAGAAACTGGGTAAGGTGCTGTTCTTTTTTGTGTTCTTTTTATTCATATAACTGACTTATTTTGTGTCCCAAGTCATGATGGCAGAAGCTGTTTTCTAAATTATATTTAATGTAGTGGACAGGTGTAATGGGTGCATAATCTTCAAGTCCAGTGAATCATTTATTTTTTTCTCCTTCAGAGTGCTGTAAAATGACAGCTTGATAAACAGACTGATTTGTTTGTTTGATTTTGGTATTATGAACTTTCAAGGAAAAGGCAGTATCTGCTTGCACTGGAGGATGTTCCTGCTTTATGTCTTATGCCAAGATATGCAGAAGTGCTTTTAAGAATGGACACTGTAGAAACATAGGTAAAAAGCACAGTGCCACCAGGAAGTGATTGCTGTTAAACTTTTTAAGTAGATGGTCTGTTTTTTGTTCACACGCAGATGAATTGCTGATTTTATTCAAGATGAAGGAGGTGGATTTTAAATATGAAACTGTACTTTTAGAAGTCTTCTATGATGTTTTACAATATCTAACTGAACAGGAGAGCCCTGTCAAAGCACACAGGAATGTTTTTATCTTTCGTTTTTTCCAAGCAGGCTTTATTTGTGTTTCATTTTCAAAGTGGTGCTGTAATTTTTTTGTTTTTATGAGTCCAGCTTTCCAGTATGGCACCAACACTAGGTACTTCACACTGTAGCTACAACAGCTGGGTTAATTAAATAGATATGTCACAGCACTGAAGCCAGTGCCTGCTGCCATTGCACGCAGGCAGCCAAGAGCTACAGCAAATAGAGCCTCACAGAAGTATTAGCAATGCAATACCAATTGTAGTAGAAAACACCAAACTATGGTATGAAAAATAGGATAAAAAATGATGCTTTGTGTGCATTAATTGCAAGTAAGTATAAAAGTGGTGGAATGTGCATTCATGATATCATAAAACAGTTATTATTGATTACGATAAATCAATAAACTGCATTTCAGGTAAATGTTAGCAATCTCAGTATGGAATTTATGGAAGGTTGTGTTCCCCTGTAGCCCTACAACATGCTCTCCCCTGTTCTCTCCGCTCTCTTGAGATGTCTTAACATCTAGTGTCTGGACCAGATTTGGAGACATTATCCTTGTGAGCTTCCTGTCTATTTACTGTCAACTACAAAAGTTATACGCCATAGCCCCTACTTCATCTCTGAAATGCTGATGAAGGATGCTGTGTGCTTAAGATCTGCTCTGCTCTTCTCAAAAGTGGCTGTATTTCAGCAACTGGCAGAATATTCCTTTTATACCTGTTGTTCGTTTTCACAAGGTTCAAGTTAGCTATAACTACTGAGGACAAAATGTTCTTCTCTGGCTGGCTCATTGCAGACTCAGTGATGTAGATGTGCTGTAATTGAGACGAGATCGTCTCAATGAGTATGATGGAAATTTTTTTCATGTAAAAGGATTTTTTTTAATGTAAAAGGATCAAAGCTCTATGTACAGATGCTGGGAGGGCTACTGAGGACAGCAGCAGAAGCTGAACCTCCAGAAAGGATGGATGCAGAGTAAATCCCAACACAAACTCCTCTCTGTGGTTTGAAGGCTGGTTGGCAGGTTTCCAAGGAGCAGATGGTGCCAGCAACATTTTGTTGTTTGTTTGTGAACTACTTGCAGCATTGCAGAGCAAAGGCAGTGTGGGGCTGGTCAAAATGGCAGTGCTGCTGTGGCAGAAAATAGGAAGAGTCATGGCTGCTTGAGAGTGGCGACTGCTTAAATTACACCTTGAATGGAATTCTTGACACTTGTTGTATGAACTAGTATTAACCTTTTTATTTTAGAAGGTAACAAAAGAGCCATACAAACATCATTGCATTAATTCTGCAATAAATTGTTCAGAATTCTGTAATAATAGGGAACTGCTATTCTAAAAATCAAACCCTATTATGCATGATATGGGGATTTTTGAAGCATGTGGAACTGTCAAACATCAAATCTCCACATAGTTTTGCAGAATTTCTGTATAATCATATGAAAAGATAAATTATAAATCTCATAGCTGCGACTTGTTAGCTGTGGGGCTGCATGGGCTGACAAAAACCATTATCTTTTATTTTATGAAGTCATCAAATTTCTGTTTTAATTTTGTAATTTGAAAAGCAAACACTGAAATACGGACCCAGTTCTCAGTTCTGCAAGCTCCCGGACATGTGAGCAGCTATCTGCGCATAATTATAGATGTTGTGTTTGTACGTCTGGGAAGATAGGGTTGCTCAGGTAGAAGACCATGGGGTACCTGGAAGCAGGGAAATGGAAGGCAGGCTCTGGCTCATGCAGCGCTGCTCCTCACTGGCATCCATGTCCATTTACTCATTGTGCTGGAGATAGCCTGTTCTTAGGGCTTTCTTCTCTGCCTTCAGAAACCTGGGGGACAGCATTTAGGATTTCCATGCTGTGTTTGCACTGCACTGCCTGCAGCCTGCAGAGTTGTCGTCATCAAGACAAGGGTCCCTTCACATCCAGAAGTGTCGTCTTCTGCTGTGTCCTGCTCATCTTCTGTTTGGGAATGTGTGCATTTGAAGTCACTAAGGATATCCAAAGATTTTGGGCAGTTGAATGCAAAAGGGTTCATCTAAATATATAACATGGGTGAACAGAAGATGGGTTTTGGGGGCTTTTGGTGGATTTTTTTTTTTTTTTTTTTTTTTTTTTTTTTTTTTTTATGAGAGAATTTGGACCCCAGAGACTAAGGAAATATTACTCATAGTTTTAATTTTGTCAGCCATGGCTGGCTAATTCAAAATTAACTCTTTACAAAGTAACTAGGTTTCAGAAGTGCTGAGTAGGATTTGGAGAATATCTGGCATAATGTGGCTGCGCTGCCTTAGGTGGTCAGATAGGGCACAGATTTGCCAAAGCTTACAAGCAAATGCCAGAGCCAGTTAAAATACATGTCCAGAATAAGTTTTTGGGAATCTCTGGAAAGTGAATGGAATATAGTAGTAAAGGGATCTGGGCCGGACAAGAGTCCAGCTGACCCACTGGCCTCAGCAGATGAGCAGGCTAAGCCCCAGGCTCGATTGGCGGTGACTCTGGTCATCCCTTCACAGCACCAATGAAATGGTTGATGGCAAGGAACTAGTAGCTGAAAGTGATGACTTTTTGGGGTGTTTTTCATACTATATATGCTGGGATGCAGAGACTGATAAGCATTCTTTTATCAGGCTTTTGAGTGCAATGTATTATTTCTCTGCAAGGTCACTATATCACTGGTAATTATAATGATAGCTCTCTGCTGACTCACTGTCTTGTTTTCATTTATGTATTGCTCCTTTAGTGTTGTACATGGAATGATTAAATTTGTTTAAAAAAACCCCCAAAAAACACCTGTAGTTAGCTACAGAATTACATACACTTGCCTCTATCAATTTTGAGATGCTGTGTGATTTTGTTGCTGTTTTTCTTTTTACCCAATGTTCTGTTGCTCCATCTATTCTTCCTCCCGTTTTTATTTTTGCCCATAGTTATTGTCATACTTTAAATTGTAAGCTCTGCAAAGGTGACTGTTTTGCAAAACAACATTTACAAAATTATTCAAAAGTATAATTAGTAGCTATAAATAACAGGGAGGAGTAAGAATAGCAAACGGACTAATTCATGCAGAGGGATGAACATTTGAAGACTGTGAGAAGTGTGTTGTAGGTGTGTGGGTCTTCTCTTTTCCTACCTGTTTTACATTCAATGAAAAATCATGGTGATCTTAGAAAAAGCTGAGGCAGACTGTGCCTTCTATCCTGTGAGAAGATCCAAGTTAGAGAAACCAACCCTGAACTTCGAAGGAGTGGGGAAATCTTGAGACTCCAACTCCTGACTCTTGTGGTAACTTATAGACAAAAAAAAAATATAATTTCAGTGTAGTGAATTTTTAACATTTACCAATTATGAATACTTTTTCCAAGAAGCTAAGGGGTCTTTGGCTTTCTCCTACCTTCACAACTGTTTTAATGAGAGTTGCACTTGGAATTCTTTGACATTAAACACAGTTTGTGATTATATGAAGTTAGATAGGATGAGGAGAGACAGAAATAGGAGAAGGTGTTTGGCATCTCTGAGCAATTAGCATTTTAATTTAAAATATTCTAACATAGTTTTTAGTACTGTTGTAGGTGCTGTAGGTTTCAGTAGACTTCAGGTTTTGTTCCACACACACCGC
>NW_020799095.1:11338346-11407566 GCF_003259725.1 Athene cunicularia | reverse complement strand
AGTTCAGATCTGTAACATGTAACATTTGGACATGTGATACAGCCTGAGATTATTCAGTGTGACAACACTTAACCTAACATAATTCAGTTCAGTGCACTGAGAAGTAGAGTGATAGAATATTTTTTTTTTTCCTAAGATGGGTACCCATCCATTGTCACTCTAGTTACTGCAGATTATCTGATAGGAATGTAAGAATATAGGAGTTGCCATACCAGATCAAACCAGTGGTCCATCTAAGTCACTGTCCTTTCTCTTGAGACAGGCTGGAGCTGGGTATCTCAGACAAAAGTGTAGAAAATTCTACAGTAAACTTTGCAATGTCTTTCACATTATGGTATTTTCTTTTTAATCCTGTCGATTAGACTTTGGTCAGTGCTGTGTAGCAAAAGGACTTAAATCCCTTGTGTTTCCTAAATCCCCTCTGATGTAACACTTCATTTTCATGTTATCTATCAAAACCTTATCTGAATCCTGCTGTGCTTTTGATGTCAGTGTGGTATGGTAGCAGTGCATTCCACAAATTAATTGTATGTTATAAATAGGAATGTCTACTGTATCTTGTCTTGTTTCTCAAACTTCAAACATGCCTTCTATTAGATATATTTAAGCTAAAAAGGTTCCCATCAGTTTTTCCAGTCCCTACCATGCAGGACTCTTCCAGTGCCTGTAATCATTCTAACAATTCTTCATTGTGCTTGTCACAGGAATAGATCACAGTATTTCATATCTCATAGAAAGAGTGTACAATCATTTTGTATAGTAGCAACACTGTTTTTCTGTAATGTTTCTATAACTTGTTGGTATGAAGAATTAAGGGGAAGAGAGATGTTTAGAGTCAGAACTATCTTTTAAATGTTTTATTTCAGATACATGAAAATGGTGCCAGAATCATTACAGCAGTGAGAGATTGGTCCTAAAATGCATGTTGAGCACTGAGCAATAGTAAGAGCCCCTTTCACTTTAGAGGCTTTTTTTGACTTTTAAACTAGTATTTCTGTAGTTTAATTTGTGCACTCCTTAACTTAAGACTTTATTTCTCCTTGTTCTTAATCAACCCAGTTAAGTTCATAGGAGATTTAAAATTATGCTTAATGTATACTTAATTTAATAGTTTGGTTCTTCAGTTAGCTCAGCAACCATAATTCAAAGGGTGTTTTTTTAAACAGATAAAAATCCCTACTATTATCTTCTGATATTCCCTCCATCCAAGTGTTTTCAAAGAATAAATCTAAGTTTTTCTTTTATTCCTTTTTCCTTCCTCTTCACCCTCATGTGTGTCATGAGCTTGCACTTCTTAAAAATTAATCAAGAACTGGCAGTCTTGAAAGCAGTCATTGCAGTCTAACATGGCTGGTATTCATTTGCATGTACGCTGAAATGCATGCATGAGCATCTGGAGATCGCAGCAGCACCCTCTGCTCCGGCTTCAGTCTGCAAATTGCTACTCGTGCCCCTTGAAGGCAGCTGTACCTGGGTGGGAGCCTTTAAACTCCTCGCACATGCTCAGCATCGGCCCTAGTGTAAGGACTAAAGTAATTAGATGAGGTGCATTAACAGTGTGTGGACTTTTAATAAGAATGTTCTGCTTGTGATGAACCACAGTGATTTCAGCTGTTGGGGGTAAATGGTTTCTTTTATAATGTAGTGTTTGACCCATCTCACCGCAACTTTGTTCCGTTCTTTTTCTACAAAAACTGTCAGCCTCCCGTGTCCACTTTCTTAGACTCTAAAATAATGAAAACTACCATAAACACAGGATTTCACATTGATTTTCAGGAGTTTAGGATAATCTGAGGTCTTCAGAGATCAGTATCCTTTACTCTGTCATACACATATGTATGCTGCTGCTATAAAAATAAATAACTGAAGCTCTTTAAGGTCTAGTTTGTGAAAAAGATGAAACATTTATAGGCCACTATATTTTGAACATTGTATTTCTGAAGCTGAATTTGATGCTTTGCGTCCCATAAAATAAAAATCATGAGATTGAAGGCAGTAATCAAAAGAAAAGGGCTCAGTGTGTCGCTCTGTTGCTAGAATACATGTGGCCGGTTGAACCGAGCTTTACTTCTAATATTCTTTTATAAATTTTTAATGATGGCTAATGAATCAAAAGGTGAGAGGCGTTGGGGGTGAGTTATTTATCAGATTTTTTTTTTTCTCTTTTGGTGCTGCGTAGTGCGCCTCCTGGATCCCTCTGGTTGGCAGGCTGTGGCTTGCAGTTCGCTCTCTTCTCCCGTCCAGCATTTTGCATCTCTTTAGCGAATACCAGGGTAGGGTTCAGGGTTAGTAATTCTGAACTTTTCACATCAGCAGATGTTACAAAGACCTGCAGGAACGAAACAATGCTCACGTTCGGTTCGTTATGAATGTGTGCGGCGCAGGGCTGTGCGGCGCGGGCAGCCTGACCCGTCCCACCAGGTGCCGCTGTAATGCAGTGATGGCTGGAGCCGGCCAGCAAACCCGGAGAGATACAGCCCCCAAACTCCTGATTAATACAAATAAAAAGGCGAAGGAAATTGCAGCCTGCGCCCTGTGACCTGACCAAGCCTTTGTAAGTCATCAAGGAAGCCTTGATGAATCAGGAGCAGTCTCCTAAATATCAGAAGGCTATATGGCTCTGCAGAATATTGTACCTACCGAGATACGGATTTCTACAGTGTGACTATATTACAACATCAATTTGAAAGGAGAGGGAAGGGAAACTTTGGAGTCAAGCCGCAGAAATAAAAATGATTCAGAGGGAAGTGGGTCAGCAGCTTAGAGTCAGCTTGGCCTCTCCAAGTGTGTGATCTATGCCAGTAGGCATGTTTGCACGGCGCAGAGGAGCGTTCAGTTCTCTGCCTGCCCCAAGCACGGTGGTCTCCCATTACTCAACAGACGCTGCTGGTGGCACCTCACAAGTGGCATTTTGGCAGGAAAGAAATTGCGTAAGGCAGAATCATGGTGTAAATTGAAAGTGAGCTCTCCATCAGCCACCCAAATGGAATCAATTGCACTGTGGAATAGATAACCCAGATTACTTCTGCCTGTGGATCCTCCAGGTCTTAATCAGTGCAGCAGAAGGAGACTGTATGATGCCACTTAGAACAGTATGCATTTACTAAGTGTGGGAGGGAAACTGCCAATTCCGGATGTAAATGACCAAATACAGGAGAAAAGATGATGACAGTAGATGTCTTAAAAACAGGCTATTATATTGAGCTGATGAATTGCTGGGTTGTTACACTACCTTTTCAAGGAAACGGTCTCCAATAAAATGATAAGAAATAAGGCAATAGCATTGGTCAGTTATTAATGGATCCCATTTAAGTATCAGGGTTTGATTTCTTGTAATTGCTTACACTTATATGTTTCAGATTCTTTCTGTTTCTGGAGAATCAGACTCCTGCTAGGTGGTACAACAGGTTTTGGGCAGGACTTCTTAACCTTACCAACATTTGGCTCTGTATCCCACCCAGGCGGGTGTCAAGATACAGTATTCTCTTTTTCTTTCTCTTGCATAAGTCTGTTTCCTGATCTTGACAAAAATAGTACATCCAGTGCTTCATCTTTTAATCTATAATGATGTAAAGGCCTCCCCAGCTTGTTATGCACATGGTTAGTAGGAGAACCAAAACTTGAGGGGTTTTGGTTCTGTGAGAACTTGGTGTCATTCACCAGCTAGATGAAAGCTATGCTGGGCTGTTTTGGGGGCGTGCATGTATAATTCTTGCATTTCTTGTATCACAGGATGCTGCTGCAGTTCTTGGAAGAAAAAGAGGGTGTGATACAAGGAGAACTGAACTCAAATTTCAGAAAGATCAGTTGGTGATGGCAAGGTTGAACTCATTCTTCACTGCTATGGGCAGAAAGCACCTGAAATGTTGCTTCTGTTGAGATGGAGGGATTTGTAGCTTGTTTTTTAGGCTGATATTCTCTTCTCCAAACTCTCCAGAAATAGTGGAGCCACAGGATCTTGGAATCCTATTTTGGGGGATCTGTTAGAGTACATACTTCTCAGGAGTATTTAGAAGGCTTTGCAGGATGTGACCTTTTATCTGATCTGAGAAGGAGAAGAAAAGTAGTTATCTTCCAAAATGAGTTACACAGACTAGCTAATGGCAGCATCTTCAGAAATCACTTGTATGCTAAATAATGCACATCAATGTATTCCATGTTAATTTTTTCTGGATTATTTCAAGTTTTAGAGAATCCTGTGTATGAGGGGAAAATACTCAGTCCCAATATTTTTTTCTTGCATCACTTTTAATTGGAATTGCACGTGTTAATGTGTAGCCTGCCCCAACATATGTGCCAAGCAATTGCACTTGTAACATGTAGGCTTGCAGCCTCGTCTCTTCTGGCAATTATATTTGAAACACTGTATTTTGACAAAATTATTCACGATGTACAACCCTATCAATATAACCATAACTGCCTAAATGTAAACAGTTTACATTCATGGCATTGGAAGGTCTAACATAGTATCAGTAATTGGATTGTTGAATGGTTGAAATAGCTCTGACTGGGATATTTGGGCCAGACCTTCTTTTGACTGACATAATACAATATTCAGATCATTGCTTTTCAAGACTTGCATTTCAGTAGTCATACTGTATCATAGAATCATACAATGGTTTGGGTTAGAAGGGACCTTAAAGATTATCTACTTCCAACGCCCCTGCCATGGGCAGGGACACCTTCCACTAGACCAGGTTGCTTAAAGCCCTGTCCAACCTGGCCTTGAACATTTATAGGGAGGGAGCATCCACAGTTTCTCTGGGTAGCCTGTTCCAGTGTCTCACCACCTCTTTCATGGTAAAGAAATGTACATGAAAAGAGTACTTTTTCTGTACATGAAAAAGTGTGCAATATACATTAATGGCTTAACTCTTAATAGTAAACCTTATTGAACTTTATCCTGGAAGCTTGACAGTGGAAGCTGGCTGAAGTTAAAAGTGAGCTTTGAAGCCCAAAGCAAAATTACTTTGAACCTGAATGTATGGGATAAATCTCAACTGTTAATCAGAGTCTATAGAATATTTTCAGCTATTAATTTTAATTAACGTTTTAATTAATTTTTTACTTAACAACAACTGCAACACCTTTAGCCTCTACTGCTCTTCTAGCTGTGTTAAAGTATACTGAAATTAGGAATTCATGACTGCACAGGGACATCTGGAGCCAGAGACTCGGCAGACTTTTTTTGAAGTCAGTCGAGTTGCTCTGATTTACACCTTCTGAAGATTTGCCCTATGAGATCAGTGCCAGTCCAGACTTATGTATTCTGGGTCAAATTTAGTGAACCTGGAAGAGTCAGAGAACTTCAGAGTGGCTATTGTTTCTTTTAAAGGGTGATTGGACCTTCCTCTCTGTATGTTGAATGCTCCCCATAGTCTGGTTAGTGGGGGGTGTGCATTACATATTTCTGGGATTAATTCAATTTTACTTTCAACTTTCATTCTTTTCCTTCTAAGAAATCAGATGGCTTTATGGTAATTCCCTGCTGCTCTCTAAATCCCTAAATCTCTTTCCTGTTTCTCACTTCTTTAAGGTATTAAGCATTACTCAGTAACATAGAAGTTAGTGTGTCTGACTCTGTGTTTAATTTCACTGTGTTAAGCATAAACAATTTCAAATTCATGTTATTTCAAAGTGAATGTATTTTGCACAATACGCTATCAGGCTTAGTGGTAAGGTTAGCTGGTATTTGTTGGCTGCCAGCTACTTTAAGTACTTCAAAATATCATAACCCAAATGTAAAATTGCATCTTACTGCAATACTGAAGAAGCCTGGCCATGGAAAATCTCTGGGTTAATGAACTTTCTGGCTGAGGATATTTGCCTTTCCAGCTGCTGAACGTAAAAATTGGACGTGTGAGCTCCTAGTATATTGGTCCCCAACCCATAGTAAACCACCCTATAACCTAGGCTGACAAGGGAGAGCAGAGTTATATTGTCTGTAGCACACTGCTTGTACAGTACGTGCACTGTGCTTTGTGGGACAATAGGCTTGATAAGGATGCTCGCATAACGTTGCCTTGCAGTGCAGGGCCTTCACACATCCATTTACCCTAGGACCGATGGTGCTGTGCTTGTTACCAAGTACCAGGCAAAAGGCAAAGTTCATGTGTTTGGAATGAAGTCTCACTTCATAGCAGAGGGTCTGTAGTGGACATTTCTACATCATGAATGCTAGACTTAGTAGCCACTCACTGACTGGCATGCTTTGGGGAAAAGCTGAGAGTCATCACTGGATCCAGGGTCTGAGATACACTGAGCTTACAAAAAGGATTATCCCCTCTGAAGAACATCTCTTATTTTTCTTCCCACTTAAGCTGTGTGAAGTAAGTGAAAGATCATCACCTTAAAAGCCCCCAAACAGACATATTTTCTTGGGAGACTCGTGGGAGTTTTTGTACTAGCAGGGCTCTTGAGTATGTGCACAAAAGACGTTTTTAAAAATACTTACAGATGAAGCTGACAGTGTCTGTATCTTCTGAGCTCATGAAGCTGAACTGTCTGATATGTTGTGGGATATGTTGTGGAGTTTGAACTAAGCAATCTAATAGGGTGATTACTGGGAGGGTATATTAGTGGGAACATTAATGTGCTCTCTTTATATTGAAACCAGGTTTGACAATGTTTATGTAGCCCATGGGCTGAACGGTGATGTTAGTATGAAAGAGGCAGATTGTTTAGCTGAAAGGAGAGTTGAAACTTGTCATGTCTGCATTACTGACATTAATGTTTTATGCACTTTGTGCTTCTAGGACTGCTTCTCAGAGTGGGATTATGATAATTCCTGATCAGTTGTGTCTTTGTAAGAAAATATAACCATGCCTAAAATAGCAAAAATGCAAGGTAGCTCTTCATTGCATAAAGACCAATTAGAGGATAGTTTATTACTCACATGAGGTTTGAAAAGAAAAATTTTCCAACAAAAATGTTCTTGATCAACAAAATGTGAAAGGATTTAGCAATTTTATTTCACTAGGATTTGGCTAATGTAATTGTCCTCATTTCAGAGCAAAGTGTAAATCCTTTGCATCAAGATACAGACTTGAGCTTCTATTGCATGAAAATATATCTCTTGGAAACACAGTTATGTAGTTGTTTGTGAGGAGCGGAGGTTCAGAGGAGTGCAGGTCTTGGTGGGCTCGGTCTTCATTGAGGTGTTGGCAGAGGAGGAAGATCACCCTAAGAAGCCTGAAGAAAGGGCAGCAGAGTAGTTGCTTTGAGGTTGCCTCACCCCCTGGATCATAAAACTTTACCCCCTTGATCGTAAAACCTCCAAAATGGAATGAAACATATAAATAAATGAAGGTTTGGCCACCATAGTTAGAACTGATTTGATTAACTGCCATGAAATTATTCCATTATCAGAATTTTGCAGTGTATTGTTTGTTTGTTTCTTTGCCCCAAGGCAGAAATGTGTCTTCTGCTGAATTTATTTGCATTGTTTTGTTTTGAAACAGCAAAACTGATCTCAATTACGATTTTTATCTTGGCCACCAGTCATGTCAGAGCCCAGCCCAGCTCTTTAAAACAAATTCATCATTCCTTGTTATATCGATTGCTGCAAGAGTTCCATCTTGCTCTAGTTTGAGCATGTTTATTTTGCAGTATAAGGATGATACTTTGCAGAAGTATGTTTAGTTACTATAAAAAGTAATTTTCCTAATGTTTTACACCAAAAAGCTTCTGAATGAATCTTCCAGAAGAAATAATATGCATAGGAGTAGTAAGGAATAGGAATCCAAAAATCTAAGAGCTCCTTTTGTTCCCCACCCACTCCCCCAGTGTCACAAATCCATTTATGCACACACACATTTACACACAAATAAATGGATGAATAGATAGTGTAGATAGAACGAAAGGACCCTGCTACTTTAGATTGAAGTGCCTGTCACTGACATTAATTTAGATGTAGTATTAGGGAGCCTCTTAAAGGTCAGGTTTCCCCTGGAGCGTTAGTTTACCCTGGACGTTTTTACAGATGATGTGCTAAAGATGTAATGCATCTAATAACTACATTTGGGCTTCATCTACTTGATTCATCAAATACCTTCCTGCTCAATACTGAGTTTTCAGTGACATTATATGTGAAATATTAGAAGGCAGCATGTTAATACTGTGTTGATTACAAATGATTTTTTTTTAATTTGGTGGTACTTAAAAAGGGGGTGGTGGTGGGAGTAAAGCTCATTTATTGCCTAATGTTAGTGGCTTGTGGCTTCCTGAAAATAGGGACCCCTCATTTTTTGATTAAGGGAAGATGGTTATGAATGGCAGCTGCTCTTTCCTGGGAAGGTGGCAGTCAGATGCTCAGTGCTTTTACTGGGAGAATAGCATCATGACTACCCATGCAGATGGGTTTATCATGTTGCATGTAAAACATTGTATATACAACCAAATACTACTTCCTGGGTTTGTGCAAAGTCATAGGTAGTTAAGTGCATTATTATCACAAAGACAGAGCCTAGTTCTTACCGTTATCCTGTGACCTCCTGATAATACAGATGCTTAATCCATTTTAAGGGGTCTTTTAACTTGATTGTGAGGACCATAGTGACTATGAACCAGAATAGGGCAGCCCTGAGGTTAATAAGATTGTTTGCTTTGTAAGAGTCAGTTTGTCTTTCCTACTTGATAATGAATATTTTTGTAGTGTAGCACTTTACATTGACCTGAATGTTCTGCCCTTGTCAATAGGAACTTTGTATAAAGATCAAAAACACAAAAGATAATTTTTAGAAACAAATTTGCTTTGAAATTAGTTGGATTAGAGTGGCATGTGCCGAAGAGCTGGCAGTGATGCAGTTTAGGAGTCCTGGGTTTGCCTCTCCACCGCAAACTCTCTGATGTTGCCCATCTGAAAAATGGGTTTTAAGGTTTAAAAACAAACAAATGTAAAAACCTCCAATAACTTTAAGATCATCATATGAAAATGAAATGCAGGTGTGAGACATTGCTATTTCACAAAGAGAAATAAATTTTTCTGTGTCACAGAGCTGTATGTTTCTGCAACGCCGTCTGGGGGATGAGGGTTCTGAGGCACCAGGTCAAGCACCACTTGGCTGGGTGGGGAAGGGGACCAAATTATGGGTAGTCAGTGAATGGGCTCTGCATCCTTCTTCTGAGAGATTGTAGATCTCTCATTCTGCTCATAATTGTATTCCTGAAGGAGGGTTGTTTTTTGTCTATGCAGATCCCACTGGTCATCTGGTTTTCCCTGGCACCCAGGTGAGGACAAAAGCAGTGGAATAATGGGGAAGTTATGTTCTTGCACCCTGAAAAGCACCCACAGCAAATTAATTTACTTTAGCTTGGGCTGAAGACTAGGCTGTGTGTTCGTTGTCCAAACTTTGTTCTTAAACTCTGAAGAAAAGCACAGCCTCGCCTTTGTGGGTTTTTTCTTTTTCCTAGAACTGCCTTTTGTATGTATTGGCAGGAAAATAGCATTGCTCTTAAGGATCTCAAAGTCAGTTCTGCTTCTGCAGCCTTGGAGCTGCTGTTACATTAAAGAGGAAAAAAAAAAAAAAAAGACCTTTAAATATTGAAACAGTTTCTAAAGTAAAGAGGTTTGAATTTATGATTGATTTCGAAGTGATCTGTGTTTAAACTTTGAATGGGAATAAAATAGTGTCTTGTTCAAATATTGAACTAGTTTTAAAGTTAAATGGCTCGAACACAGAATTCTCTCATGGGAAATTGTATTCTCATTTCAGCCTCTGACTTCTCTTGCATATTTAACTATACCTCATTGTACTCACACGCCAGTGTTTGCCTAGGCTGCACTGAAAAGCTTTCTGATAGGATTTTATTAGTTGATCTTAAAAAAACCCAACAACAAACCGCAAAATACACTGAAAAAATGAAGAGCAGCGTGTATTTTTTCAAGGTAATGGAAATTCAGCAGAACGATGTAAGCAAAGACTTAGGGTAGCTTTTTAAAGCAGAAGATCAGGGGAGGTAAAAGAATTAAAAAACATTGACACGGAGATGTGGTCACTGAAGTATGGCATGATGAGCAAGAACTATGTAATTGGAGGAGATTAGTCTCTGGAGCTTGGCCGATAAACAGATGAACAAACCGTTACCTGTTATTGCTCACCAAGCTCCCCTTAATCTTTTGGGGTGGTGGTTATTCTTTATTGACAGGCATGCTGCAGAAGTTATTATTTTGTGACTCATGTAAGAGGCCCACAGTTGTATTTTATAGCATGTGCTGTCAACTTCTTAATGTGGCTGCATGTTTGAATGGGTTTCGTTCCCTGGATTGGCTTTCACATTTGGCCATATAATGCCTAATGAAAATCTGACATCAGGAGTAGAGAACTGCATTCAAGGACTAGATAAAATGCAGCATGAGTAATGTGTGTGCTGTTGTCTTGCTGACCGTAACATTAAGTTTCCCTGTGTATTTTATAGCCAAAATGGCTTTTCAGTTTCCTAACGCTTGAGGGCATAATTACTTCAATTGACTAATTGAGTTGATAGCCACTTTTGCATATTCTCAGTGCACGTTTTCCCTTGGCGTGGGGTCATGTAGTGGATCAGTGTGACATTGATGGTACTGTTAGCTTGACTCACTCTGCTTGGAGTTTGTCATAGTTGGAGGAGAAGATGAAGCTGCAAACGAGCTGCCCTTGCTGCTGTTCCTATCCCTGTTGCAGCAAGAAACTGATTTGTGATAGTTGGAGATTTCCTACAGCTAGAAATTTTCGATGGCAAATCCAGTGTGTTCTAAGTATGTATCTTTATGGCTGCAAGCAAGGGTTGAGGGTAAACTGTTTGTGAAGTGTTAGATAATAGTGTGAAAAACAATCTCTGCATTGATCAAAATTTCATGAACCCATAGTAGAATGTGAGTGTTTTTGTTTATTTAAATTTTTTATGTTGCCATGAACTTAAGCCACTGGAGGAGGACCTCCAACTTTGGGTTTGGACTGGATTGGGGAAGGGAGCATTATGGCAAGTTTTCAAAATTTGAAAGTTTGAAATATTTCCTTTAATAATGTCACTTCATAAGTCAACTAAGAAAATTCTCAAGAACTTAGTGTACATTTTAAGAACAGATTTAAAAAAAAATATTACCGTGGTGCAAAACCAGTAGAGAATCAGTGGGAGCTTTTCTGGAACATAATAAATCCATGCAGGCATAACTGAGAAATTATGGTAAATGTAGAAATCTGGATAACTGCCGTATTCTGAAAGATAAATAAATTACTGTTAGTGGAGGCTGTCTAATCAAACACTACTGTTAAGCCTCAGCACCCACCAATTCCACAATTTTAATAAAACAAGAGACGTGGAAGGAAGCTTACAGTGGGAGCCGTGTGCGAGATAGTCAGTGCAGTCATCTGTCCCAGGAAACATCTTCATCTTCATCATCATGGGTAAACAGCCTGTTAAACTGGGCTGGCTAGGGCTTTGGGGGCCTAGTGGGAAGGGAAAGTGTTTTGTCCCGTAGCAAGTCTGGTAATTATTGATGTATGATAAGTAGAAACGGTATTCAGGCTCCATTTTCCATCTTAGAGCTGCATTTTCTCATGCTGTTGGCATTTAATACTGCTTATTGTTCTTAAGACAAAGCTTTTTATACAATCATTAAAAGAAAAAAACCCGAAGAACAACAAATTGGTTAGCTATACTTCTTAAATGGTTGAAAACATACTGCAGATGACTATGAAGTGTTGATCAGTTGTGAATTTTTATGTATTTTCCCCTCTGTCCGATAAGGCCTTTCCTTTTGAATAAATAGCCTTTTTAAAAGAGGATCTGGTAGAAGCCATGGGAACAGGGAGATTAAACCCTGTTTTTTTGCTCAGGAACTGATCCAGTCACGTAGCAAAAAAAGAGGGATATGATGAGTGATGGACAGTGTTAGGTGGAGAAGTTTTGTATCTCTTCATTAATTTTTGAGATCTGCCTTTGCTACCACATAGTGTATCTCCACCAGCTCTTTGATGTTCAGGAGGCTGCCCAGGCTTCATCTTTGATGTGACTCCTGCCCTTTACCCGACTTGCATTACCACAAATTGCGGTGCACTCTAGGTAGGGCAGCTGGTTTCTCGTTCCTGAGCTTTGCGCAGCTCAAAAACGAGGTTTATGGCTTCTCATCCTGGGGCTATATGTTATGATAAGCAGGGAAGCTTTGCTGATGCGGGTTCTCTTGGGTAAGTATCTCCACCTAGCTGTGAGTTACACGAGATGCCCTTGCTTGTAGGAAAGTGGTGTTTGCTCCTAAACTCAGGAAGACTGACCACATCAAAATGAAGTAAAAGAGCAACTGGCCTACAAGGAGCTTGACACTCACATTATAGTGTCATGGTTTTTCCAGCAGGTTTGCATGACAAGAGCACTTTCTCACTGGATTGGAGAATGGTATTCACTGGAACAAAAAACCCACTCCTCCTGTTATTAGTTTTTGTGCTTTCTCTCTTTTTAATTGTGAAGGACCTTGGAAATACTCGCATTTGTTATGTTCTATGAACTTTGAAAGAGTCAGTGGGCCACTTAGGCAGGTTCACTCAGGTCTTCTCATCTGATGTAGCTTTTACTGAATCAGTGAAGTTACACTGATCTTCATCCATTCTAGTTTTGGTCCCAAACTGTTTGCACATGTATATGTGTATGCATGTGTACACACATGTGAACATGCACACACAGTGTGTACATGCATTTATATATGTAAATAGAAATATCTTGTGAAAGACTTAATGTCTGGAAGACTCATAAATATGAGGCGTAATGTGAAACTCCCAGAATACTGTCATTAAGGGCATTCTACAGAAAAATGAGTGCAGCAGTTTTTGAAAGTGTATTAGCTATGCTGAGCATATTCCGAAGTCCTGAGAGTGCTCCTGAGCCATTCATGGCTATGCCACATATGTCACTGGGTGTTTTTTGGATCCCTTTCCTGGCCTAGACTCAAATTTGGAGAAACAAATCCGTTTGAGATAAAGACAGCGGAAAATTGTTCTAATGAAGTCTCGGAAAGGAAAGCAGAGACTTAGAAATATGATGACAAAAATGATTTATAGTTTATGCAACCTTAATTTCACCTTAGTTAAGCTTTTTTGTCATCATATTTCTAAGTCTCTTTTTTTTTTTTGGGGGGGGGGGGACACGACACACGACACGGGATATATAAAATAAAGTATTGTATGGATGAGTGTAATCCAGTGAATGGTTTATGGACACACTCCTCCAGGGAGTGTTATAAGTTCACCACTGAGTGCTAGATTTTGCATTTGGATCTCTGATTTAACTGCAAGAGGTGTAAAAACTGATGCGTTGAGCCAACTCCCTACTGGTTACACATCTGAGACTCAAGTGCTTCATTTGTTGCTTTTAAAGCTATAGTAAATAATTTTAAACATGAAGGGAGGGTTTTTTTGTTGATTTTTTGGAAAGCTTATTGTTTCCAATAAATAATGACAAATCTAAAGCAAAGAAAACATTGCATGATATTGGTAGAAATTGTTATATTGGCTCCAAATCCGTTTGTTTGAAACAGTAGCTGTAAGAGACTTTTATATTTTGGTAACTTTACTGACTTTTATTCTCTTTCTATCTCTTTCTGGGGGTCAGCCATCACAAATGCAGAAGCTATGCAGATTTGGAGATACAGTACTTTTTGTTGGATGAGGAGGATGGGTTGAATTAATAATCTAATATGTAGGCTGCTGGCAGCACCCTTGGTGCTTCAGAAGAATCACAGCACAGCTGCAAAAGCAGAACAGATTCATAGATCTTAAGGTGTTAGTTAAGATTAGCGTTAATGTTGTTATTATTAGTTAAGATTAGCGTTAGTTGTTATTATTAGTTAAGATTATCATTAGTTATTATCATTGTCACAATTATTTTACTTTTACTGTGTCCCAATGTGAGGTTGGTGCCTCATTGGAAGACCATTAAATCCTAGATTCAGAAGGTTTGGGATCTAAGTGGAAAGAGTAATGCACAGGTGAGGGAAGAATGTTGTGCCAGAGAAAGAGCTTTGGTGGAGAGAAGATTACGGACACAGAGTAAATTAGTTACTTCCTTTGGGTGTACATTTGTCAAAAAATGTGTGGGCAGGCTTGTGTGCATATTTGGAGGCAGTGTGGTAGGTCTTTACTGTGAGGTAGGATGCAAAGAGGACTTTTCATATAAATTTTGGTAGTCTGAGGCTGTAAAATAACATGGGTTGAGGTGCAGTAAAATTCACAGAGGAAGAAGGTTTCTGAAGGTTGATGTCACCACATGGGTGGAAGAAAAGAAATACATACACCAATAGATATCACTGAACAGTGATATTTTTTGCCCTCTATTTATGGCTTTAGCAGCCCCATAGCTTTTCCTGTGAGTTAGATGCTGTTATCTGGAGAACCAATTCAATTAAAACATCTCACTGTCTGATAGGAGCTAGGAATAAAGACACCTGAGTGTAGGCTGATACGGGAGTGGAAGGCAGCTTGTGCATCACCAAGTTTTATCCCTGGCTGTTGCAGGGTACTGAAGTCATACACATTTCTCAGCTTTCCTTGTGGAAGGATTTTCCTCCATCCTATTCCCTCAGGACAGTGGTTGGAGCACCTCTCCCTCCTAGATGATGAGACACGTGCTTGGGAATTCCAGTCTCAATGTATTCACAGCCAAGTCTTAATCATTTGTTCTTATGCCAAAATTATCTTTTAACTTGAACAGCTTCTCTGCCTTTCTGTTGCTTATCTCTTCTCCAACCCCCTGCAATTAGACAGAAACTACATTCCTTCAAAATAGGTTATAAAACCTTGCATAACATTTGGGCCAGACTGATGGCTTGGTAGTTCACTAGATAGGATCCTCCCCCATTCTTAAATACAGGTATTATGTTTGCTGCTTCTGTAGTCATTTGTATAACCTCTGACTGAAGAGATTTATTAAAAACTAAGTTTTCCAGTAAGTTAAACTGAGAACACAAATTTTGTTTTTAAAGTCTCTCATTTTTTTCTGCATGTATATACAATTTGAACCTTAAAAAACCATGTCTTGTACAGTTCGCTTCCCTTCTATGAAAGTACAGAAAGGATTTTAGCCCAAGATTTATTTATTCACTTCAGTGTGCATTTTCTGCCATTTTTTTTCCTCAACCTATGTTGTGAGAAATGACAGTTAGTGCTATGGCTTAGCATGAGAGGGAGGAATGTTCTTCAGTTGCACTGTAGAGATGGTCTTCTGGACTTGGGAGAAGGTGAGGAGCTGAGGGATGGCAGAGGACATCTTTGGAGTAGAAGGCAAACATCAAAGAAATGAAAAGCCAGGAAAGTGAAGAGTAAGGTCATTACATGTTATGATTTTCTGAAATGTTTTAATTCCCCAGACTGCAAGCAATGATAGGAGAGTTCCCTGTTGTCTCTCACTGACAAAAAGCCAGAATTAAAACTCTGATCATTTATACAGAAACTGAACTGCAGGTGCACTTTTGCAGGGAGGGGAAAGAAGATTTTAATGAAGTCTATAAAAAAATCAACCAGAAAATTCTGTGGAGACTACACAAAAATAATATATTTTCCTGAAACAGTGTGGGATAACCATAGGTCATCTTTTCATCTAAATGCTGGTTATTCAGTTTTCCCAAGTGAAGACCATTTTGATTCTGATGGCCATGTGTCGCATGCAAAACAACTGATGAGGGTAAAGTTTCCAGACTTCTTTTTTTTTTTTTTTTTTTTTTTAGTATTTCCCCCCCCTCCCAATACCCTGAAATATTATTGAATAGAGGTATTATTGCAGTCAGTGTGTCATTTTACTGTACTTCAGTTCATTTAGTCCCAGGTGTACTACGTGTGTGTTCGGTCTAGGGGAGGGCATGGGAGCCTTGCCAAACCCTTCAGTTATTCTTGGCTCAGAGCCTAAGCACTACATTTTTCTAACTTATGAAATGAATTTCAACTTGTAACCTGTGGCACTTTCAAGGTCATGATTGGAAGGTGTCAGGTGTGCTTTAAGAATAGCTCAGCAAGGGAAGGACCTATTTTAAAAGTTTAGTTTCTTTTTTTTGTTGTTTTTTGTTTTTTTTTTTTTAATTTTTAAAAATTGCTGGCTAACAAATAACCCAGAAAGCAAACTAGCATGAACTCTTCAACACCTCTCCAAATTCAACAAGACTGACATTTATAGCTTTATTGTAGCAGAGACATGGCATTTGGATTCAGATTGTTTGGACTGCAGAGTGTCAGTATAAATAGCTATGATTGACTTTTGTATGGAGCACATCTGGAAGCAATTTATGGCATTCCAGCTAGATTAAAGCATGTTTTAAAGGCATTTCACCAGTCTTTTTTTTTTTTCTTCTTTTTTCTCTAGCTATGGTGAATAAAGTTTCAAAGACGATTTAGCTGCTGTTTCTGTTAATGTGGACCATAGTGAAGTCAAATGAAGGGCAACTGGGGAAAATGGTGCATTTACTTGTTTTTGTTTGTTTTGTTTTGCTTCCCAGAATAGAAAAACCCTCAAGTGAGTGTAACTGGAGCTATATTCTCCTTTGGAAGGTAAGATATGGCATTTGACGCCAGCATGCTTACACACTGAAAGCCAGGGAACTAAACAAACTTGAGGTGCTGGAAGTACTGACTCATGAAAACACATTCGAAAGGCTAAAATATTTGCTAACAAGGAATGAAATGATGGGGCACAAGAACCATCTAGTTGGTTTTGAAGTATATAAAAATGTATAGAAGCGAAAAAAGAAGGAAGAGAAATCATTTAGCATGACCCATCGTGCAGTAATTGGGATAATATGAGGAAATTGAACACACGGAATTTGAAGCTGGATTGAAAAGAGGTTTATCTAAAAGGGCTGTTGCACTGGGCCACAGAGATGAACTGGAGATAGTAAACAAACTTGTGGTGCAGAGTGTACCGGTTTGTTAGCAAATTTCTATCTCTGCAGCAGACCTGCTGGCTCGCTAAAGCTTTCCTGCTTGTCGTTATGGTGAACCGGGTTAAGGTTTGAGCTGCATGGTTTCTCAAAATGCTTCTGCTGCAGGGCTGGCTGCTGTTAAGTCATATTGTTGGGAAAAGCCTACTGAGAATTAGCAAAAAGCTGAAAACTGCTACCGGTTACTGTCACCATGGCTAGTAATACTGGGTCTTCACATCTTTGTGCTTCAGAGGAATTTTCCTCAGTGCAGTAGGGATGTGTGGGTGTTGATGGTCCATTTTCTTTTTTATTAACAGGATGGAACTAAGTGTTCCAGTTTTTTCGTTGTGTTTTTCTGACAGTGCACTGCTTATGTCAAATGTACTGTCTAAAGATATACCTCTACTAAGGTCAGAGATGTGGCTTCAACACAAGGGGATGAAGGATGAACTTTAGCCTGTCTCGTTTGCCTGAGCTACAGAGAAAGTGTAGCGACATAGACTTGAGCCCAGGATAACCTATCTCCAAGCCAGCCAGTGCTTGTGTTGCTCCATTTTCATTGCTATCAGTACCTGAACTAGCTCAGCTAAACCTGTTTTGGAAGCATGTCTCACTTCTGATTGCTTTATAGGTAGTCCATGGGCTCTTTAGACCTTACTTTCTTGCTCTTGCTGGTGCAGGAGAAAAGTGAACTGTCTAGTTCAGTCCCTCATACCCTTGACCAGTGGTATGAACGTATGAGCTCCTTTGGTTCTGCCTTCAAAGAAGTATTTAGATGATAACATAAAATGGGGAAGCAAGAAAATAGAATCTGAAACCAATAAGAAGATTAAGCACAGTTTTAAATGAATATAGGGAAGAGTATGAGAGCATATGACTTCTTGGTAGGAGCTGTCTGGTGTGAGGATAAATCAAGAAAAGAAAAAAATTATAAAAGTCATGAAGGTGGGATATTACTTTGGCAGTCGGCCTAGTGGCAAAAGTGCTTGGTAGATAATTTTTTTTTAAATGCTGTAACTTAATTTTTTACTTCACTTCTGGCCTACCTCATGCCCAATGTGAGGTTACATATATTATGACAAATTTTATTTTATTTTAATTTATTTTATTCCAGTCTTAATAAATCCCTCATTTAATTAGACCATGTGAGGCTTCAACTGCCCTCTAGGAATTTTATGCAGACTGCAGGGGAAAGGTTAAACAATATTCAGCCTTCAAAAAGTGGCAATGACAGTGAGCTCCCAGAGCTTAACCCACTTGGATCTTTTCCCAGCCAGGACAGAACACAGACAAAATTAATGAAAAGGATTCCATTGCTGTATGAGGGTCTGGAGTCTGGCAGGTGCATGATGCTTGTATAATTACCCTTGCAGGACTAAGTTTAAGAGTTCATTGAAATGTTGCATATATGTAAAGGGTGTGTTTGCATGTGTAAATAGTCATATATCAACAAAAGTGGTTGGTAGAAAAGTTTTTTATTTGGAAGTACATCTTTTTAGAGCCCAGCTAGGTGCTTTTGAAGGCACTGAACAGGTGGACTTGCTTCCCTCGTTAAGCAAGAAGTTTCTGTACCATTCTGAGCGTGACCTCGGCTCGCTCTATGGGACCAGAAGCCTATATTGCTTCAGATTTTGCATTTGAATAACTTGCTGTGAAATTCTGTGTCATGACACAGTGTGCATTGCGCTTCATCATCTGAGCTTTATTTGTTAGAAAAAATGACTTTCTGTCTCTCTCACTTGTGAAGCTGAGCACAATGCCTTGAACCAGAGGTGCTAAACCAGTGTACTGCTCTTCCTGAATTTTCACACAGCCTGGAGCAAGAGGTGTCCATTTTGCATCATTCAGTCCCTGTTAGTGTGGGAGCTCCTGACTGGTAATTCAGGTGGTAGTGTTGCTCATTGCATGAGTGTAGAAGAAACGCCATCAATATTAACGTTTTTTCTATCAATCGGAGAGAAGATGGGAATTGTGTTACCGCTGGGCGCTGCCTAAACAGAGCTAGGATGCCAACAAATACCCTCCCAGTTCCCTCAGTTTAGTCATAGCCATTGGCATAATTTGCCCAAATTTAATATTTAGATACTCATAACAACAGCTTAGTCTTGTAGGAACCTTCCTTTGTCACTCCTGGCAAATGGAAAGAGACTGGGCTATCCTTGGAAACCTATTTAGGTGTTTGATGTTTTCACGTTTGGTATCTTGTAATACTTTTCAAAGTGCCAGAGTGGGTTCAGTTTTGTATATAGATCTGTACATACATTAAAAAAAAAAAAAAAAACCAAACCCAAAACCCAAACCAAAAAATAGCAGTGTTTTGGTGCTGGAGCTCCACTGGCATCAACAGTACTTGCAATGGCTTCAACCAACGGAGCAGAGATGCTTTCCCCCTTCCTTTCAGCAAGTGTTACTGCTCACCCCCCACAGCCCTTTTGAGCAATCTGCAGGAATAACCACTGCAGCCAGTACTGTGTTCATGCATGGGCCCTGAAAGAAAACACAGAGAAAACGACTGTAATTGGTTTATACTGCCTGATTAATTTATTACTTATTTCCTGACAAGTTCATTGAAATGTAATTTTCTGAGTGGTGATAATATCCACAGAGTAAAAGATGGAGGATGGACAAGTTGAGAATACTAAATCATGAGCAGTATTGTTGCAGGGAGACTTTGTTCGGCTTTTCATTAGAGATTGCATTCGTTAGTTATGCTGATTGACACAGGGGAAACTTTAATGACTGCTGTGTTAGACATTGGAAACATATTTTAACTTACTGATGTAGAGTACAGAAAATAATTGCTGGAGCTGTATTAGCAGGATTGATAGGGGCACCTTAGACTCTCCATTACTTTTGGATATGGAGAGCTCAGAGTTTGTTCTTGTTATGGATGATAGTTGGCTTGGTATTTTTGTTGTTACAGGTTTAGAGCACACACTTTTTATTGTTTCTGATAGCTCTATCCTTCTAATGCTGAATTCACAGGCTACCTTGTGAGTGTGCTGTGCTGTTATTAGCTGTCCTGTAAAATTCACAAGCTGGCTTTGCATGATTATTTAGCAGTCTCATAAAATGTATATCTGGTCATATCTTATCAGTCTCAGTTAAACAGTGATATTTAAAATTGACATTCTTACACAAGTGTCTAATTTACAAATAGCAATAAATAGTCCAGGCAGCATGCCAGAGACACCTTGGAGACTTGTAACCTGATGCTGGCTGGAGCAGAGGAGGACTGTGACAATTCCATGCTTTTTTAATAATTAAAACACTGAACAGTTCTTGTACCTGATCCAAACCAGTGTTGGTAGGGTTGATCTTTAAATCAGATATTCTGTGGCTGCTGAACCAACTTACTTCTAGTGTAAACTCACCAGCAGTTTCCAAATAATTTTCTGTGTGGATTTTCTTAGTAGTAATTTTGTTGGGGATTGAGATTTCTCTGCTGAATATGTATTTTTATTTAACTGCATAAGTTGATGGAAAGTATTTTTTAGTGTGTTTTACTGAAACAGTAACATTTATAAATGTAAATATTGTATATTCACCAAAAGAAAGTGTAACACAAATTTAGAAATATTTTAGAAGGAAAAAGTCGACAAGAAGTATGGGAGTTTGCTTAACTTAATAAGAGCTAGATTAATTTTTTTTTAATATTTCAAAGAGGCTATTTATAATGGCAGCCAAAAAGCTTTCTAAATAAATGAGGCATTAGACTTACAACAGAAAGCAATATAAATTATAACAATGATGATGATTACCCATTTCACTGACAGGCATGTGTAATGTTTTATTTGTGTTTGAACTGAAGGAGTCTGATGGTGTATTTTAGAAATAGGTAATGAAGAATTAATTGTTTCTTTATTAATATTAGTGACGTTTAATGGTAATATATCCTCTCGCTCTTAGAATAGATGTGTGGGTGACATTGTTCAGAAGTGCTTTCCAATTATTTTAACAGAAACCATATGTACAGAGGGTAGGCAAAGTGCAGGATATCAACTCTAGGTAATTGATGCTATGCAGACTTTATAGACTTTCTCATTTCGTTTTTAATTAAAGTTTCAGTGCAATAGAATCCTTTAAAGTAAATTAAAATTAATCATCAGTAGGTAAAGCTGCTCTGTGGAGAACATAAAGCCGCCAAAACTGTTTTTCATATTGTGCATATATCGATCAATCAGTCAATATTAATTGATTTATATGTAAGTGTACCATGTGAACTATTTGGGAAACTTTAAAAAATGTTGAATGTGAATCCTATTAGGGCAACAGTTATTTTGTCATGGGTGTCAATCAATAAATTCTTAAGTAGATTACAGATCCAATATTATTGTACTAGTTCAACTATGCGATTACAATTCAAAAACTCTAGCTGGTTATCTTTCAAATGAAATTTTTCTGTCATTTCCTTTTTTTTGTTAATGTTTCACTATTCCTTTTTACAGTGATGATGTTCGAGATCACCGTATTAAATGGTACATGAAAATTCATGAAAAAAAATTGCCTTTCATATGCATGTATGTATTTTGATGAAACTTCTTGTATGCTATATATTTCATATTTTGTTAGGAATCTGTATTTTCCACTGAATGAGATTTCCTTTAAATGTGTTAGGGAGGCAAGTTAACTTTTAAGTAATTCAGTGATATGTAATAAAATATTGTGAATTGCTATAAAGGAAAAGTCCCAGATTTTATTTAGATTAAAATCCTACTGATGTTAGAAAATGAAATCTCGACACTGTTGAAATCATTGTAAAATATCCTGATGAGTTCAATGGCATTAGCAGTTTCACCTTCGGATTTTGTTGAAAGTAAGGGTAACATGTTAAGAATTAAGATAAGGTGATCTGGGCATTAAACTTCCTCAGAACCTTCTGCAAATCCAAACCATATTTCTTTGTGCTTTAGCTCCCTGGATTTAAAATCGGTGATAATAATTTCTTACATCATAGAAACGCTGAGGAGAGAGAGAAACTAAAAGCTGACTTTTTTTTTTTTTTTTTTTGTTCTGGTGAGTTTGGAATCATGCAAGTACGTAGATGGGTTCAACAAATACCCACAGTGTTTGAATGTTGTATAAATAGCAACCTAGGAATTGTACGTGTCGTCCAGATAACTAGAAAATTCTTGGAAAACACAAAAATAACTTTGTACTTGGGAAGTTGTCACGATGTTCACTGAGTGCCATAATTTAACTGTGTCGTGAGATACAACAAATACTTGATAGGTGAAAGAACCTTTCCTATGTTTTTCACATTTGTTCTCTGTTGACAAGGAGAAAGATGAGCAGATGATAAGCTAATTTAAGCACATGCTGAACTTTAAGCATATAACTAAGCTATGTGTTTAAATACATGTTTTTCCTGATCTGAGGGCCTGCAGCTCTTACTCAACGAACAGTATCTAAAGAGATCCAACCCATGATAAGACATATGGACTTAGCAGGCAGTCCTTTTTCATAGAAGATGTAAATTTTGAAGGTAAAACAAAATTCCACCATGCAAGCTTATGGTTTTCTTTGTCATATTTACAAAGTTCTCCCTGGGAATGGAAAAATACCTCCTTTTTGTTCATGCACCTGTGAGAGTCTTAGTTCAGGTTAGAGAGCCTGAGCACTGTGGGGGTTTCAGGTTTGATGGTAATGAAAAACAGATAATCCGCATGGTTTTGTGAAAACATGAAGGGCATGTAGAGGGCGTGTGAATGAGTGAGTTGGGCTGACAGTATTTTTAATGATACAAAAAGAATAAAATCCTTTACTTTCTCCAGTCAACCATTTATTGGGCACTAAGAACAATTAAATATGGGAAATAAAATCGAATGGCCTTTTAAGCAATCAATGTAAACTTCTGTACTAAAGTACTGAAGAATAAAAATATACTGTGTCATCAGTCTTTAAATACCTTGCTCATTAAAAGGTTGTGCACTGACCTCTGATCCCTAATCCTCTGGATTATTAGTATTAATTTCTTTTTCTTTTTTGTCTTTTTCATTTTTTACAGGACAGTGGGAGTCAGTTTCCACATCTATCAAATTAGAGCATGCTTTTAAGAAAACAAGTTATATGACTCTCTTAGTTTGAAAGGAGAAAGAATGTGGTTCTGTCTCTATACGTTCTTTGTGTGGTGTGTATGTATGTTTAACGTTTTTTTTAAGATTTCTTTTTTTTTGAAGAAGGAAGATTCTCCATCCTGACTTTTTCAGTGTGTCAGGTATCTGTCCAAGCGAGCTTACAAGTCCAGGTTCAAGCCTCTCCCCACTCTCCAGGCTGCAGAAGCTCAGGGCAGGGGAGCTGGTGTGCTTCACTGGTCACAGAGGGGACTCCAGGAGCTGGAGCAGCTCCAGCAGCCAGAGGGTTTCTCTCCCACATGCATCTGCCCATTGCATGACCCAGCTACTTGGTTCCTCGGTGAACTATGGGATGATGGGTCATAGCACCGCAAGGAACAAATCTTCAGCCTTAGTGAGATCTCGGTGACTTGCGAGTACGCTGCTGCTGGTGGGTGGAAAGCTTGTTTGTTTTTCAAGCTGATAACTCACAGTGCTGATTTTCATCTGGTTCTCCCCAGCCCTTTCTTTTTGTTTTGTCCCCTCTGTTAGCAGCCAAATATTACTTAGGTATTTTGTAGCTCTGTTTCTGCTTGGTTGTCTTATTACAGCAGTAGTGTCAGCAGAACGAGCTTATCAGTGCATGCCTCTCATGTTGTGGCACGGCACTGAATTGCTACACAGTGGAGTTTTAGAGGGATAATAGTCGCCTGAAAAGCTTTCTTTGAAGTGTTGAAAGTGGTCAGCAAGTGGCAAGAGGGGTGTTTTGGGGTAAAGGAAATCCATTTTACCTATACCAAAAAGGCAAAGAGGAGAGCAGGGACACTCCTTTGTGGAGAGAGTAGCATAGGTATCTCCCTCCATGGTCGAACTTCCAGGAAGATGGTGGTGATCCTTTATGTTCCTTTTTAGTGACGTGTGTGCAATCCAGTGGTTAGGCCCTCTGTTTCTGTGCTGTAGCCATATGTAGCCATAAGCTCTGTACTAAATTGTCCTCAGATCATTTTCTGAGGAATCAGGATTTATGCCCTTTATGCTGCCTGGATGGCTGAGTGCTGTGACACAGTGGTGGCTGTGCCTTCATTACCCTAAGCATTTTTGTGACCATCACTTGTCTCCCTTTCCATGTTTAAGTGATGGGTAAAGCATTTTTCTCTCCAGACAGTATCAGCACTGCCTGTTTTCAGCTACAAACCCTGCACCTGTTGTGTGGGTATCCTTCTAGTGACTGCAGCAGGCTTTGCAGTGGGCTGGCTTTGAAGATCTCTGCAATAATTGCCTGGTATTCATTGATTCCTCTGATATTTATTGTGGTGGCTTTAATAAAGCTGACCTCATTTCATATTCGTCAGTTCATACACAACTTTTAACTGTCATTTGTCATCGTTTAACAGGAACGTTGCCCTGAAACCATTTTGTTCAGAGAGAAATCTGAAATTGTCTCCCCACTGTTTTACCCACAGCAGGTTTGTCAGTCATGAAAATTTTTCACTGAAATGCTAACCTTGATGTGAGAGGTAGATTTCATCACTGGAAATCGGAATAGGAAGGAAAAGAAGTCTGTTTCTGCATCTAGAAAGAGAAGGACTAGGAGACAAACTATGGAAAAGTTCTTACCAACAGGCTTTTGAAATAGCTAGAAATCTGTCTAATTCATTTTAAAAGGTATATCCCTTATTTATAATTTCATCATCCAAATTCTGAATTGTAGTTGAACACGTTGCCTTTCATTACTTTCTTCTGTATTTCCATAGGTCAGTGACTTGATGGCAAGTAACATCTCAGACATTTCACAGGATAAAAAGCTAGGCAGTGGTAATGCCTGTCACAACTGCCCTTTCTATCTTATTTTGCTTTTAATGGCAACAGCATTTGAAGGATTTATATTAGATTTCTAATAATTCTTTAACAATACACAAATTATTTAAGTTTTATTTTTTAGACATTTTCTTAAACAGATACGAAGAACTGGAAATTTGAAACCGAACCTTTCTGTTCCTCTTTGTTCATTTGTATGAAAATTTGTTGTGCATGTGTTGCATTACCCAGGTTTTTTTTTCCTGTAAGTCTTCTGGCCTATGTATATGCATATTTTAGTTGTTCCCTAAATAAAGTTATTTGAAAATTTTATCTGTAGACTGGATAAAGCTTAGTGTGGCTGTGACCAGAGAGAACACTCCCGCTGACTTCAGCTGAAGTGGGATAGCTTCCTCTCTCGTTGTCCCTCCTGCAGTGGAGTTTCAAATAGGGCTTGACATAAAGTCTTTGCCAATCTGTTTGCAGGCTGACACTGATGTGAACGTGCTTTTCATCAGACCAATAAAGGACTGTTTGTTTTAGGCACTTTCTCTCCTTTTGTGCTAGCATTGCTATAAATGGAGTTTTTCTATAAATAGTATTATTACCTGCCTGATGTGCTTTTCCCTTCTAGTTTGACAGCATTTTTTTCATTGCCTTATAGTCCAGCACAACACAGAGCCCAGCAGTTTCTTTTGCGTGATGTCTATTTTTCTTCATTTTCCACTGTCTGAAGTACTCCAGTGTCTCTTCCATTGTGTCGCTTGACTTTAATTCCTTTTGAACTTGTTATTCTAGAAAGACTATGGGACTAAAGGTGCTTCGAAGGGAAAGGTCCTTCAGATTTGGGAATTTCTTTTCTAAAACTGTGTGTTAAAATCTTGCTTGAAATTATTTTGGTGTCTTAAGCTTATCATGGCTAGAGGAAGGCCAGCTCTCTTGGCGGCGAGTGCTATGGATGCACGGGACTTGTGGTCCTGCCAGCCAGGAGAGGGAGGGTGACAGCAGCTCTCCGGGGGTCCCGCTTATCCATTTTGGGACAGGGCTGGGCTTAAACACCTGCTTATCTTCAACATGATTTTACTGTGTGCTTTATTTCCTGGCAACTTCAGCACTGTATTTTCCTATTATGAGAACAATGGACATAACTGAATTTTTCTGTTTGAAAGTGATGTAAGATCTGCATTAGAATAATAGTAATGATGCTTGGATTTCTCAGGGTCTGTCTTATGAAGGTGGTTATATAGCAGGGAGTTTTGAGGATATCTGAGGCACCTGTTCATGTGTCGAGAATCCTGAACACCCAAAGCATGGGTCTAGATCTGCAAAGGAGTGTGAGCAGCAAATTCCTAAACGCTCTTGTTGAGGTTTGTCCTTGGGAACATGTTTCAAACATAGTATGTCTGGACGTGGCTTGATGATGACTCCTGCCTGTCTTTGGGCAGTATTTTGAAAGCATACATAGGAAAATAGAGACTGCTTGGAACAGAAAACCTGCAACAGTCCCATCTTCCCGCTTTCCCAGCAGCTGAGGAAATGAGGCTGGCTGGTGCTGCTGGTGCCAATGCTGCTGTTGGGTCTGGATCTGTGAAGCAATGGGCACTGCTAGGGAGGAGACAGCTCCTGAAATGGCTAGCAGCCACTGCCTGCACCAGAGCAGCAAGCCCAAAGCATGAGGACTTCATCTTGGCCTCTCTCCTCCTTCTTTCTCCTCCCTCAACATTTCAACTCTTCTTAGGACAGGAGCAGCCCTCATCTTCGGGGTGCAGAAGTGCTAATGTGCATGTTACTGCTGTTTCAGAAAAGGAGGGAGGACAAAACAAAAAGATCATTGTCCTGTTAGTTGTCTCTTGGATTTTCCTGTTGTTCCTCCCAAAGAAATAGGGAGTTACTGAAAACTGTATTATAACTTCTGTTACCTAGGCTGGGAAGAGATCTTTTCCAAGACAGTGTGGTTGGCTTGGGGCACTTCCCTTCTCAGCCAGCCCTAAAAAAACCCATGTAGTAATCAGCAAGCTGTTTTTTAATTTTATCTTTGTTGTTGGCTTGTTGCATGTGTCCCTTCTGCCTATTGTCTCTTTGCTCAGGGATACTTTTTTCCCAAGGCTGCTCTGCTCAAGGAGACTTTCTCATCAGTCAGTAGTCCGCAGAAGTTTCTCCAATCCATCACTGGTCTTCTGTGGGGTGACCCTGAGGTCTAGTCTCCTCTTGTGGGCATGTTTTACCCCTTTTTTTTCTGTCTTGTTTTGGTCATAACGAGGAGGGATGCACAACTGCAGTTGTGTGTTTGATTTGCAAGCTGCCCTATCTCCTGACCAAAGAGGGTGCTTGCCTCAATAATGTGTGTGAAGATTTTGGTGTGCTGTGTGCCATGAGCTGTATAAAACGTGGGCTCTCCTTGATAGTAAATCTCTTTATTTCTCTTCAGCTTTGGGGTAGAGCATAGACACAGGTACATTTTGGACATACTTAAACATAGCTTAACCGCAGTTGGTGTAGCTAAGCTGTTGTACAAACTGAAAGTATTACCTCCATCTTCTGTGCTAAGGATGTCCCAGGCCAGGTTCCTGATCCTGCTTACACAGAGCTGAGTCACCGTGTATGAGTGAACAGGGCCTTTGGAGAACCTGTAGAGTTTGCACCCCAAAGGAATTAGAAAATGGTGATGGGCAACTACCTTTGGTGTATATTTTCATCAGATGCAGTTTGGTATTGGTTCTGTTGCAGATTTGTCTGGGTGGTTTGTGGATGATAGTGAGATAATGTGAGAAGCAGGAGAGCAAGGGATGTGTTACGTTAAGGAGGATATGCCTGGAGCACATGGAGGGGTGGTAGAAAACGTGGTGATGATGAGCATACTGCGTGCACAGTGTAGGGTTATACAGTACATGCACCTGTGCTCGTATTACACAGAGTAATGTACACAGGACACTTACAGTGCCCACAGCAATGTAGTCCCTGATTTAGGTGAGGTGGGACATGATTCAGATGGCATCCAACTATGAGAGTATTTGGCCAAGTAATGGATAATGCTGGTATTGCTATTGGTGTCCACTATAAATACCGCAGTTTCCTCTTTTTCAGTCAAACTGTAGAGAAGGGCTGTTATTGAAAAATATGTTTGTTTTCTCCTAAGCAAGCTGTGTTACCCACTTTGAATGTACTGTGAAAATCCAGTTACATTTATATTTTATTGCTCTGGTGCTGCTAGTGACTATTAATCATGTTACATGTGCTTTACAAAAAGAAAATTATCAAAAAAAGCATTTTTAGAGCTGTTAAATAATGTAAAAATCTGTGTTCATAGTGAAGATAAATAGCCTTACGCTGATCAAAACGCTAAACATACACTGAAGCAAGGGCTGAGACATCCCAACTTGAACCTCACAGTGGCATGGTCCAGCATGTAATATTCTCCCATGCATGTAGTGGGTTGTGAAAATGACTTTTCCTGAAAGCCTGGCAAAGATTTACAGCTACTAGTGGTGTTACTAGAGTGACATGAAGTAGAAACTTCTCAATTAAATATTTTAGGTGCTTTTAATTTGTCCTAATTTCTTAGAAAGGCCAGTGAAGCTGTAGCAATGCAGATGTGTTAAGACCTCACTGAAAGTCCAGTAAAAACCTGATACAAACTGTAAACTAGCTTTTACATATTCAGTTGCAGGGGAGGGCTGTTCCCTGCATTAACAGTCTTGAGCTCAACTCCCCTGGCTCTTTCAGGAGTAGTAAGTCATTGCTGTGATGATGTGCCTCAGTGATTTTACTGTCTATGAAATAGAGACCATCTTCATATGAACCTCTGGGGGTTCTTTGTAATAATATTGTATTTTTTAAAAATGGCTGTACCACTCTACATAATCTCCACTAATCGGTACATAAACCCTGTTTGGCAGTTTAAACTGTATGCACAAAATATGAGATTTGGCTCTGCCTATTCCAGTAGTTAAAAGCTTTATTCTGGTGCAGACCGCTTATATAATTGCTTTTAAGTGCACTACACAGTCTTGTCTTTCTGTATGCCAGGTATGTGTTTTTTTCTTTCTGTCTTGTTGTATCTCTGAGCAAACAAAATCTTGGCTAAATTAAAGGATTCCTTTCTTAAATAAAGCTTTGTTCTGTGGAGTTTGCATAAACTTCTCTCCCCTGTCCTTTGGAGTCGATTGAATAAAAATTGTGTCCATTATTCTGGTATTTTCACCATGTAATCTTGTGTCTGGAGCCAGTTTTCATCTATTATTAATATATCCTTGATGGATGGGTTTCTTTTCTACCTACATATGGCAAAAATTTATCATTTTAAGCAACTTAGACTGTTCCCTCTTCCCCATAAACAAAAGCACTTCATTAATCTGCTTTCAGAAGCCTGAAATAAGAAGTTTCTCTTCCTGGGCACGAGTAATTACAGGTGGGCCATGGATTAAATAACCTGCTGGATCTTTTTTCCTTTGTAGGGTAGCTGAGAAGGACTTTGAGAATGAGTCTTGTCTATTCTAGTCTCTGTAGTATGGGAAGAGGCACAAAAGCCATTGGGAGGTTGGAAAAATATGTTGTTCTTTGCTGCTTGGCCATTCTTGCCCTCCATGTTGTAGCTGGCATTAGTAATGGAAGAAGGAGTTATATGATGCTGCTGCTACATGAAATAGTTTCTTTTAATTCTGGTATTTTAAATCTCTATTTTAAATAAGTTCAAGTAAAATACAACATTAAAAACACCTGTTGCTTTGTCAAGTGGATGAAAGACAAATGATCTTCCGAGGTTTTCACTGTTCTACATTCAGTAATTGTGATTATTGGATGCTTTGGGTTTTTTTTAACCTGAAAGAACATACTTGAATTTTATGGAAACTGATTTTACTTGCTTTTCACCAGCTTTTTTCCACCCGACCTTTTAAGACTGCAAGGTATATGTAAGGTTTTGGTTTCTGGTTTTGTGCTTTTTCTCCTCCACTTAGACACAGTTAAGAAGAGCAGCTCCTGCACACTTCATTCAACATCAGCATGTGTTGCTGTCACTTATAAACATGTATTTTTCCCAGTATGCTCCCAGCACGCTGCCCTTGCCTGCAGATCCAGCCCCTCTGGAAGATTTCTTGGTCTCACATGTCATACCCATGATATCAGACTTGAAGAGGCTGAAGGTGAAGCCACATTCCTCATTGCTCAAGGAGCAGGTACCGCTACAGTCAATATGGATTGTCCATGGCACCCACCTCTTGCCACTCACTAGGTGAACGGGCCATGTTCCTGACTTTGGCAATGAAGTAATACAGGTGTTATGGTCACTTCTTTATGATTAAAGAATGAAAATCTTGTGCATAGCTAGAGTATGACAGCCCATGTTTGGTTTTGAAGTTGGATCAGGATGTGGTAAACAGTGCTTTGATATCACTGAGAAAGTAGCTGTTTTTCACTCTTTGGGTGTCTCACACAGATTGCTTGTTTCCGGATATAGCGAGTGTTTTGGCCCTTGATTTATAGTTTGCTGTTAGTGTTCATAGCTGCAACTTTTGTAGCTGATGCTTTCTGTATCAAATCTTGTAATTTTCCAGAATTAAAATTCTGTTTTTATTAAAGAAATGCTGCTTTAACATGTGGTCTGGCAAGCAAATATCAATCTTCAGAAAGAAGACCAAAGTATTTTGGTGTTCTTCCCCCTCTTGCCCCCCGCAAGCCAAATGTCTTTGGATTAATTCCATAAATATGTTGTGCATCTGTGAATTACCAGACTCTTAACAGTTACCTGTCTGGTACTAGATTATGCTGATCCTTCAGATTAGAGTGTATGTGTGTAAAAATAATTAATTGCTCTGCTGATTCCTTTTGTATGTGATGACACTACAACATAGGGCTCAGTAAAATTTGCTTTTTGTCCTACCTTCTCAGATGATTTACATTGCAAGGCAATTGTCATTAAGGAAGTCGATCAAATAACCCAGTTTATATAAAACTCGGTCACAGCTGGTAAGGATTATGTACAGAACAAAACCTGATGTTTGTTTTCATGTGTTTAGATCTCCAAAAGCCATTAAAGAGACCTAAGCTATGTTCTGGTTGCCCTTCCTGTAATTAATACATAATACTGAGAGCAGTGGAATATAAAGAATTGCTCATCTCGCTATGACAGATGTTCAGTGGCAACACAATGAGCACAAAGTGATTCCCAGTCTTTGGGATGGAAAGCAGGACTGGCCTTGCAGCATGTTTTGAGTACTCATGAATAGAGAGTTTGGTAGCCAAAGCATCCAAGGAACCGCAAAGTTGAGACTCTGGATGGGAGCACACCCTGCCAGCAGCCCTATCCAATTCCCAGCAAGGGGTTTCCAGGTTGGGAGTACTGAGTGATTGCAGGGGAGGACAGTGGAGTTAGTAGAATAGTAGAGGAGAAGGGAAGGGAAAAAAGAAAACTAGTGCTGCAGATGTTCAGCACCACATTAGGTAGACCAACAGCATGGCATTTTATTTGCAAATTTGCTGGCAGCCAGCGCAGCTTGAGCATCAACTATCTAAGCAGCAGCCGTCTGCTCTTGGGGTCACTGTCTCTGTGCAGATGTGGTGCAGCAATTTGGCACCTTGCTGGTGAGGAACAGCTACAGCAAAGGTTTTATGGGATCTAGAGCATTACAGAGATGGGCACTTGAAAAAAAAAAAAGTGGTGTTAGTGCTTCTTGGACACTGGAGAAGCATCGTCCCACCTGAATGTTGTAACCATATACAAACTGGCTACAGAGTGGTGCTGGAGGGATTCTTCTCCCCAGCCAAAATTTGTCTGTCTTGTTTGGTACAAATCTGTCATCAGCCAGTCCTCAAGCATATGTAGTGTATGTCTGTTAGAAGTATTACCATGATTTTTTTCTCTAGCTGGCTAGCTATAGTACATATATTTCATAAAGATATGGCAATACAGATTCTAATTCCTTTTATGCCAAGGGTTCAAGCCATAGAAGAGAATCTTTTTCTAGTGGGTCTGAATGATTAAGCCTGAGAGGATGGAAAAGCACCTACCTTCTGAGCATCTATTTCTCCTTCTGCTCTATTAAGCAAAGAGAAACAGATTAGTACTTGTTTCAGGTTCGTAAGGGGGAAAATGAAGGGCTGTAGGTGGCAACTAATTAATTAGAGCTAAAACTATTTTTCCCACAAATATTTTTAACTGATAATTAAAGTTTGAGGGTCCCAATTTATGGCACTTGGCAACTAAGACAAATACACTTGTTTTTCTTCACTGAAGTATAAACTACTTTCCTTCTTGAGAAGCATCCTGTTTTCTTTAGGTTGAAGTATGTTTCGAACTTGTTTTCACCCTGAGGATTCACTTTGCCTTAATAAATTCTGTTCCTCACCAACTGCAGATGTTGAGGCTGGTGTCATAGTGGCCAGGATGTTTTCTTTCCCTCATCTATCCGTCTCCCTTTGTTGTTCAAGCTTTCTTTAAAAAAAGAACTCATTCACTTTGCCACGTTTTCTATGGGGTATGAATGACCACTCTTGCACAATCTTGCTTTCCTATTGCTTTATGGATCTGTATTGTTATTTTTATTTTCTTTCTTACTTTATGAATAGTACAGGCCTTTCCTTATGTAAGAGGACAAATTCCTGTCCCAGATGACCTCACTTCTTGCTGAACAGGAGGCTGCCTTGCCATGTCATTTCATCTGGACAGAGATGAATACGAATGAGAGCTTGCTGGAAAGCAATGCAGGAGAAATGTTTTTGTCAGTTGTCATTTGCCATGAGCTACCTGCACAACAACATGAGTGAGTGAAAATTAGGTTGGAGGTTTTTAACAGTATGTATGGAGGGATGGAAGTGGCAGGGATCCTTTAAGGGTCTGCTCTTCACCTTGCTGGGCAGGTAGTGTGGGTCTGTGCAGGAGCATGCTTGTACACTTGCATGTGTAAATTTGGGCCCCCATGTATGCACACATCTGGAATGAATTGGGCTCACATTTTCATACGATCAGACAAATAAACCTGTGACTGGCAGTTAAAAGTCTTGGATGTCTGTTACCTAAGGCTAAAAACACAATCTGGCTTTCCACTTCACCTCTCTTGGAATGATGTTGGGAATGGTACAAGATGCCTTTAGTCAACTGGTCTGGTGATACACTAAATGATACTCCTTACACCCAGCAGCCTTCTTGGTTGTGACTGCAAACAGTTACAGCAACTTGTTTTATTGTTTAAAAAGCATTAAAAAAAAAGTGAGGATGTAGGTTTTCCTTGGATGAGCTGCATTAAAAATAGTATAGTGTCCTGACACTGACTCTTTGGAGTAAAGAAATGATGCTATTACAAGAGGGCCTTTTTGTGCTAGGCAGTGTGCAAACACTTCATAGCAAATACTCCTTGTGCTTGGAGAGTTTGTGGTGTCAATAGACAAGGCATGCATTTGCAGAAAGAGCTCAGACCGAGTAAACATGTGATGGCAGCCAGTACCTTGCTAGGGCCAGGGTTATTTTTTGCTTTTATTGCATTTTTTTTGGTCTGTTTTGTGATGAGAGTCAGTTATATGACAAGAGAACTTAACTGAGCTCAAGAAAGTGAAAATAAAGTGAAACTTGAAGAAGCAGCTGTGAGGGCATGGCTTCTTGACACAAGGAGCAAATCCAGGGGCAACATGCCAAAAAATTCAGAGGGGACAGAGGATAGGAGCAGAGGGAGAAGAAGGTGTTGAGGAAGGCAATGGGCATGGCTGGAGTGACAGTGGTGACTGTCCTCTGGCAAAGAGAGGGAAGGAGACCTGAGCTTGGGGTGAGCTGGGCACATTGAGGTGATCTGAACATGTTGGGACCATGAGGGCCTGGGGACCACAGGGAAGAGGAAGGAAGAGGGAAAGAGGAGGGTGAGGTTGAGTTTTGAGAAGAAGTAGAGTGGTGATGATCTGTTTGTTCTCACACTCTTTTGGCTTCAGGTTCAGTGGGGTACTTTGCTGAAGGCAAGGTACAACTTTCTACATTTAAATAATGATTTACTGATCACTAAGGCTAGCGCTTAAACAAAACTCATCCCAGTAAGTGAAATCCATTATGAGAGTACATCTGCATTGATTGTCATGCTAGATCTTTATCCTCTCCCAAGTGTAGGATGGCACATTATCTCAGCTTTCTTCAGACGAATGGTTAATCCATAGTCTTTTGCTGCCTCAGCACACTGATTGGTGATGAACTTGAGGCAGATGGAAAGTTGAAGTCAAGTTCTATAGTAAAGAAGCATACTCTGTGGAGACTTTTAATTTTCTTAAGTGAAAAATCTTGCCAAATGTTCAATAGAAATATTCCTGGCATCTGTACTGCAAAAAGAAGCCCAAGCAGAGGAAACCAAAACACAATGGTCTGTGTTAAGCAGTAAGACAGGTAGTGTTATCACAGCCATTCCACTGGACTTTTAAATGTAGAAGCTGTATTTCATAATCCATCTTTCCCTGTAAATGGATCAAAACCAAAAAAAAATTATGACCACAGAGCCTGCAAGCAAGATTCTGCTGAGCTGTGGACAGATGTGTTGTGTGTCTGTCTTCAGACAGCTTTCTGTAATTTGAGTCATCATAAGCTGTTTCATAGTGTGTCGGTGCATGTTCTTTTCTTGTCATGGTACTACTTCTGAACACTAAATATGATGTTCTGTAGCACCTTGAGTGTGTTTAGGATACATTGTGATGAGGTATTCTCACCACCTTAGATGAGAAGCCAAAAATTAATTCTTCTTGCATTTCAGTATTGTGAAATAGTCCAGTGAGGTTTTGGATGTTTTCTTTCATTTACATTTGGTAATGTTAGTGATAAAATGGGGGAGAACATACTGCTCCAAGAGAAGGGGTGCTGACGGTCATGGTTATTTAGCATTGTGGTCCTTAGGGTACTGCAGTGTGGGGCGGCTTCTGCTTTTAGTTTTCTCCAAAATCTTTCAGTTGTAGTCACATCTTTTTGCATAATAGTCCAATAGCAATCTGTGGAGGACAACTGGAAAGTTGTCTGTTAAAAATTCAGGTAAATACCTAAATTATCATTTGGGCCAGGATGGAATTTCAAGGGACTGTTACTGTAACTAAGAGGAAAAGTTGCCTTTGTACACTTAGGGGATGAGTGTGTTGTCAGTATCATTACTATCCTGTAGTGAACTGAGTAGTGGCATAGAAGTGCTCTACAGAATTTGCTGCATATTAAATACATGGAAATATAAAATTAATAGATGTATGCATGTATACAGAAGTAAATCTGTCCATACTTTATGTACTTTTTCTCAAGATCTCTTATAAAATTATGAATATAAGGACTCAAAAAGTAGTATTATTTCCAAGCAAATAAAATTATGTTGTACTGTTAAACTCTCAGGGATGCTCTTGAAGTTGGTTTTCTGATTGTATAGTGTACATTGTACCTTAATGGTGCTGTTCCTTTAAAATATTTAAATGAACTATCACTGTGAAAGCCATTTATAATATGAAGTTAAAAAAATATATACTTCGGGTTTGATTTTTGCATATTTTTCTTCCTCAGAAAATGAGGTGACGCTTCATTAAAATTAAGTCAGATTATCTAGACATTAGGTGTAAATACTTGCAGCATGTTTAAATAGGGTTTTAACTTACCAGGATATAACATTTTAAAGAAAGAATGAGCTGCTTTGTCTCTGTCATTATGAGTTACCTGTAAATACATTTAACACCCATAAGATGTTACACTTGCATATAATTCACCTGACTGTTTCTTAGATTGATATGAAATAATATTTATCTATTTTCAGCATACAAATCTATAGAGAGAACTAGTGCTGACTATAGTAGAATGAAAGTATTTGGTAATATTTAGGACCTGTATATGAATATTTTGAGGCGTGGTATTGCTTTTGCTGTAGATGTGGGAATACAGAATAGAAACCAAGTGATGGCCTAGATTTACAAGCATTATAGGTATAATTGTAAACAAATACCACTAAAAATAGTGACCCACAAATAGTGGCAGGTGCTCTTTTCTCCGTGATTGGGGATGAGTTTCTTTGTGATAGATGGGAATTGGATTCTAATGGACTGTGCTGTTGGTCTTGTCACTAGCATTTTTGTGGTTTTTTTTGGTGAAATACAGATCAGCATTTTATAGTTAGAACAGTTACTCAGCGACAGCTTGACATGCATTCATTTTTAGTGCTATCAAAATGACACTTCTGCTTATGTAAACTTACATGCTTATTACTTATGTCTCCCAAGATAATTGTTCGCTTAAACAAGGCGAATGTAAACAGGAGGCTATTTTTTCAGAAAGTTGCTCCTTCAGCTTCCTGTCCATCCCAAAGGTCAAATCCTTTTTTGTGAGACCAAAAACAGCTGCTGACGCAATGGTGACAGTGAAGAATGACAATATTATGATCTATGGTACGGTTAAGAACTTGGAGTTAAAGGTTGTAACAGAGAAACATCCTTTCAGCATGTTTCTGCAAACCTTAGTAAGTGGCGAAAGAAAAATGCTTTTGAAATGGGCTCTCATTTAGAATGCTTATTTCTTCATATTTTAGTCTTTAAGCACTTTTTTCTGTGGAGGTCTTTACCTGACAGCGTTCATTTATAGTGCTTGCATCTTACAACATAACTGAAGAATAAAGCTGTGCTACTACTGAATCTGAACCACTCAACAGTGTTATCTCTAGCTTTAGTCATAATATCACTGCGTGGTGGAAAGCATTATTAACACTTTTCAGCACACTGAGGCTTGTAAAAGCTCATCTGAAGTGCTGACGATGGAGTAGAGGAGTGATCCCAAGCTGTAGCCTCAGATAATCCCCCCCTCCTCATCCTTCACTGTTACTGCTCGAGGAGGTTACCAGCTGTGAAAGGGTTTGGGATGGAGGTCCCAGGCCTCTAGAAGTGCCGTGGCCAAGGTGCAACTCTGTTAGATAAATTTTTTTGGTCTAGTGGTAGGAATGATCTCAGTGGCACCACTGTGAGGGTGGTGGCAGAAGGGGAAATAAAAGCACGCATCAGGAGCTCTTCTGTGATGAGGTGTTGTGGTTTAAAATGTTAACTGCGTCCCAGCCAAACCCCAGTACATGAGTTCTGGCCAGAGGCTCTTGAAGCTGGCTGTGGAGCAGATAGTTGTGCTGCACAAGGTTCAGTGTCCGTACTGGGTTCATCCACAGCACTCAAAGCCATTTTGGGTTTGCACAAGAGAGCTCCTCTGATTTCTCTTCCAAGTAATCCTCTACAAGCCTAGTGGAAGAGGTTGCGTTTATTCATAGCTGCCTGTTTGTTTATTGTGGAGCTGGGGGAAATTTATTAGACATCAGGGTTATTTTTGGTTTTAGCTTTTAATGCTGGGTGTACCACAGTTGAGGACACTTCGCTGGGCAGTTTTTGTTGCGCTTTAAAAAAGCTTTATTTCTCTCCAGCTTCCATACCATCAGGGTTTTTGTGCTATTTCAATGATGTTTTACTGATTAGGCTATTAATTAATTATTAAAAAAAAAAAAAAAGGGAAAAAGTTTATTTAATGTGTTGATTTTTGTCTTAAAAGATGGTGATATTTCAAGGAGAATCAGTTTTTCTGGAGGAGGTTGGAAGCTGGTGTTACCTTATAGTAAACTACTGTGCTTCTACTTGCAGTTAGGAAAATGTTGAGTACCATCAGTAGTTGGGGTAAAGAGGGATGGGATTCTTGCTGGAAGGCACGGTAACTGGCCCTTATGTGATGTTAATGCTCAAGGGCAAGAGAGAGTCCTGCTATGGGATGGATTTTTTTTTTCCCCCCCAACAGACAAGAGAAATATGCTATTTTGGTGTGAGAAAAAGAAGTTAGAGAACTGCTTGCTTGTGGCAGGAAAAGGAATGGCAATTTCCCCTAGTTTTCCAGACTAATGAGTTATTTGTAAGGGTGTTCCCTATGCCAAGCAGTTAGCTGAATTTTATAGTATTAAACTGATATTTAAGAGTTAAATGCTGACAACAAGCAAACCTTTCAAAGTAGCAACACAGTTAGTGGTACAGCTGCCTCACTGAAGTACGCCACTAAGGCTAAGGGAGCTTGAAAAGAAGAAAAGTTGGCTAATTCTCAATAGAGTGTAGCAATGGCAGGTAAAAACATTGTCAGTTAAAACATATTTTATCATGATTACCACAGAACTCATTATTGTGATTAAAGATGTACTAGCTGTGACATGCCAGCTACATGCTGGTAGCAGAAAATACCTGCTGTTTGCAGGTTATTATCAACCTCCTTTGAAGAAAATCAGTCTTTCTTTACATTTGCAATGCAATGAAACCCCAGGCATTTCTTTGCATCTTTAATTTAAGCATGGCTTTTCAAACACAGATACCCAGATGCAGCGAGCAACAAAATACCCCTCTCACCATCACACAGGTTGATGGGTTTGTCATGTTTTGTGACATCCCACTAAACAAAAAAGGAGTTTTTGCAAATACCTGTGTTAACATTTTGGGTTTGTTGTATTATCTGTTGAAATTCTAATGTGTGTGTGTGTGTGTGTGTGTATACACACACCACACACCCCCCCCCCAATAAACCAAGAAAAAATTATAACAGTGCTTAAGAGAGTACGGCACAATATTTTGAACCATAATTGTAAATATCATTGCTAATGTTATATGGTACCATAAATAACATTAGGGCAAAACTGCTACCATGAAAAAAATCACTAACTGTATTGAAGTCATTGGTTTTAAACTGCAATTTACCTATTATAGTGTCTGATGGGAAAAAATGACAAAAATGCAGGTAAACTGCAAGTTCAGATATAACTAAGCCCATTCTGGAAAGAGTTTATTCTGAATGTTTGAAGCAGTTATTTTAATGGAGAGATATATGTTAAACTTCAGCTTTAATAAGCTCAAGTTACTTGGTCAGATAGCTACCGTGCAAATATTAAAACTGACTGCTTTGTCAGTGAACTGGCGGATATGCCATTCCTCCTATCTTTATTATTTTTTAAATAATTCAGCACATGTGCACTATTAGCACTGTAATGTGAACACTCCCATGCTGAGGATTTTATTTTGCCTGAGAAGAAAATGAGCATTGTGATTCAAAAGGTTGTTGATATCTTGCCTTTTATGACCAGCTATTGTCTTCCATTTTTGATAAACACATCTCAGTAACTAGGTGGTACTGAGCCTAAATATTGTAGGTAGAGAAAGATATTCCATTTGCAGTTGTATATTTGTAAACTTACTAGATTCACTAACTACAGAAACTCTAAGACTGGCTAGTAATGTCTTAGGAGGTCAGTTTATGCCTATTGCTTAACATAACATTAAATCACAATTTGTATTTCTCATTCCAGTATGGCTTAATTTTGTTTAATTTTTTAAGAATTATATCATTTTCATATCCCCATTTTTTTCCTCAACTGATGTAAATGCAGCTTTCTATCTCCATTTTTTTCCCCTATGCCTCTTGCTGTTGCAGCTTACCTTGGATGGCAGGTTATTGGTTACTGCCTACGGGAGCCTTTTCCATGAGCTAATTTAGCTGTCAGTCTGAAATTGGTAAAAAGGATGAAAGATGGATCATAGGCCTGGGGCATGCCTAGACCAATATCTAGCATATCCCTATCTGGAAGTATGCTTATTAAAACAGATTTGAAAAATATTTTTCCCAATCTTGCTCTACCATCATTTCATCTAGCTAAGAAAAACATTTTTACAGTGACACTACTGATTCTTTGGCAGCTCTCTTTTTTTCTGAAAGGGAGAAAACAGTATTTAGATACAAGATCAATAGAAAAACAAATAGACTATTATATTCCCTGGAGAAACCCCTAGAGAGAAGACAGATGCACAGAAATCTAATATTCTTGTAGGCAAAAATCATGAACATGGGGGTTCTGTTCAGCTGAAATGAACTGTGGTAAATGTGTATGAAATAAACATTTTAAAATGAGTAATAAAAAAAAGAAAGCTTTTAGGCTAGGCTTTTTGATTTGCTGTCTTGATGAGGTGCTGTGTTTGAATTTGTGACCCCTTCAAAAAGTCATTTTGCAACTACAAATAATGTTTATCTTAAAATTATATGGTTCAGGCATAGCTTCATATAGTGAGTGAAAGGAAGGTTTCTTTCCCTCTGCTCTTTTTAGATGTGCTCATTCATTCACAAAGTTCATACAGAGAACTGCGTGTTTAATTCCCTTCATTTTTGATGAAGATAATTATATTCTTTTGCATGACCTCGAGCCTGTGGTTGTTAGAATTAGATATGTGCTTTTGTTTCTTTTCTACAATTAATTTGTAAATAAAAATAATCAAAACATGACTATAATTTTCAATAACAAGTTAAGTGTGTCTGTCCACTTTCTGTGCTTACAAGTCAAATCATGTTCTTGTGTCTACTCAATGAAAGGCACGTATGGCGCTCGAGCTATCTGTATCTGCTGTCTTAGGCTTTTTCCTGGAGCTCCTGCACTAAACATTTAACCAGGAGGATGAGGGGTACCCTCCTGCTGGAGGAGCTGCAGGATGAACCTTAAAGAAATGAGGTAAATGGCTGCTAGCACGCTTTTGGTCATTTTTTTGCATCTATTTGCAAGTCTACCTGGAGGATTACACATCAGCTTTTTGAAAAACCACCGCCTTTTCCTCCACCCTATCCGTTTTGAAAATCACATTTGTGTCAAGGTCACCACTTCTCTTTTTCTCTGAGAATGCTTTGACTGCATTTACCCAACACTGAAAACTAACTGTAGTCTGATAGACTTTGCATTTCATTTTAAATACACAAATACCACTAAGCTATGAAAGCAATTTAGTTTCTGTTCTTAATATTTAACTCGTATCAGAAGCAGCTATGAGCTTTTTCCAACTTGGACTCCATTTGGGATGGAATGGGTTTTCTACAAGCAAAATGCTATATTGTCATTTTCCTCGAGGAACACATTATCCAAAGTACAAGATGTAATAGGTGCATGTATCAAATGATACAGGGAGGGAGAGAGAAGTTTCAGAGAAATAAAGCAGTAGTACATGTGGTTCTTAAACTACTTTTAAGTATGTTAAATCATGCCCGTTATTGATGTCTTCCTCAGTAATAACAACAGTATTTTACCTCTACCAACAACTTTGTGTAATTTGGACATAAAATTGATTTAAAGGCAGTTGGATATGCATAGTATATAATCTTAGGAGTTGGCATATTAGCATTTTTCAGTTGTATATTTCACTATGTATCTCACGATCCCGTGGAAGTTTGAAACTGAAATTACTTACTCATTGGGTATTTTTTACCTAAATGGAGTATGCACGTGTGCATCTCTTAAACTGTCATTGTAGAGGTCTTTTGTGAGTGTCTGTGACTCTTGATTGTGAAATTCCTTACTGGAAAAATACTTTTGAAGAACAAGACCCTGATTTTACAGACTCTTGGGTATGTGAGTGGATTTATTGGTATGTACTCTCTCTGGATTTAGAAGGGCACAAAATAAAATTAATCTCATTGGGCAGTGTTTCTTGGAGTATGTTCCTGAGGAGGATAAGCATGAATCTGGATACTACATATTAGCTTATGTGATAAAAGCTAGACTGCATGCCCACAAGGGAGCACTGAGAGACAAGGGCAAGAGTAGACCCCAAATAATATGCTGCCCCATCTGTTCCCAGACCCGCCCTAGGGGAGCCCTCAGCGTATCAGAGGCCCATCTGCACAAGCCAGTGGCACAAGGGCAGGTGGGAACCCAAATGATAGACTTAAGAGGAATCACAGAATCATCTAGGTTGGAAAAGACCTTGAAGACCATCCAGTCTAACCATTAACCTCACACTGACAGTTCCCAACTACACCAGATCCCTCAGCACTATGTCAACCTGACTCTCAAACACCTCCAGGGATGGGGACTCCACCACCTCCCTGGGCAGCCCATTCCAACCCCTAACAACCCCTTCTGCAAAGAAATGCTTCCTAGTATCTAGTTTAAACCTTCCCTGGTGCAACTTGAGGCCATTCCCTCTTGTCCTATCACTTGTTACTTGGTTAAAGAGGCTCATCCCCAGCTCTCTGCACCCTCCTTTCAGGGAGCTGTAGAGGGCGATGAGGTCTCCCCTCAGCCTCCTCTTCTCCAGACTAAACACCCCCAGTTCCCTCAGCCGCTCCCCGTACGACCTGTGCTCCAGACCCTGCACCAGCTTTGTTGCCCTTCTCTGGACACGCTCGAGTCATTCCATGTCCTTTTTGTAGTGAGGGGCCCAAAACTGAACACAGGAATCGAGGTGCAGCCTCACCAGTGCCGAGTCCAGGGGTCAGATCCCTTCCCTGTCCCTGCTGGCCACGCTATTGCTGACACAAGCCAGGATGCCATTGGCCTTCTTGGCCCCCTGGGCACACTGCTGGCTCCTGTTCAGCCGGCTGTCAATCAACATCCCCAGGTCCCTCTCTGACTGGCAGCTCTCCAGCCACTCCTCCCCAAGCCTGTAGCGCTGCTGGGGGTTGTTGTGGCCCAAGGGCAGCCCCCGGCGTTTGCCCTTATTGAAACTCCCCTAGTTGGCCTCAGCCCATGGCTCCAGCCTGTCCAGGTCTCTCTGCAGAGCCTCCCTACCCTCGAGCAGATCAACACTCCCACCCAACTGGGTGTCATCTGCAAACTGACTGAGGGTGCACTCGATCCCCTCATCTAGATCATCAATAAAGATGTTAAACAGGAGTGGCCCCAAAACCGAGCCCTGGGGGACACCACTCGTGACCGGCCGCCAACTGGATTTAACTCTGTTCACCACAACTCTCTGGGCCCGGCCATCCATTTTTACCCAGCAATGCGTGTGCCCATCCAAGCCATGAGCAGCCAGTTTTGCCAGTTGAATGCTGTGGGAAACAGTGTGAAAGGCCTTACTGAAGTCAAGGTAAACAACATCCACAGCCTTTCCCTTTTCCAGTAAGCAGGTTGCCCTGTCGTAGAAGGAGATCAGGTTTGTCAAGCAGGAAGGGACACCCTGTATGTGCACCTCCCTGGACTTTCCCAGGAGAGCCTTAGCCCTGTGGTCTAGGTGTGACATGCATCAAGATGAGTCAATGCTGGACCTGTGGGACTGAGGGGAGCTCCTGCCTAGGGGTATGGGATGCATTAGGGAGTTCATGGGAAGAGCATTTTGGAATTGCACAGGACTACTTATGGGATGCTTAGGGGAGGCTTTGTGAAAGTTACATGGGAAAAATTGTTAATGTATTGTAGACGAAGTGTCAGACTCAACAATATCAGTGTAATCCAGTTAAAACTGCTAACACAATGATGTTTTCATATGTTGTGAAGTAAGCATTTAGTCCAGCCAAATTTCACAGGGAGGGCAACAGCTCTAGAGTCCCCTCCCAGCAAGGGCTAGTACGATAGGGCTCATGGATCTTCTTCATGTCTGAGGACATGCGTTAGTAATCCATCATTTCGAGAACCATGTAAGACATGCATCATTCCCAAAGAGCTGCATGAAGTGGAAAGTGGAAATAATGGCATCCTGGATGCGCTGCTTACTGTACAGACCAAAAAGAAGATGAAATTGCAGTACACTTGGTGTGAGAGACTATTATTTATTACTAATATTACTAATGATTATATATTCAGAATAATGGCATCCTGGATGTGCTGCTTCCTGTACAGATTAGAAGTGACCCTGGGTTACTGTTTGAGAACAGACAGGATTTAATTTTAACATCAGAAACTGAGAAAGAATAATACCCCTTTCTTGCGTGGTTTTACATAGTTTGGCAAATATCTTTTTTATTAGTATGGAAATATATAGGAACAGAGGTCCACTGATTTGAATGTATGGATCATGAACCTGTGGATACCAAATTTTGTTGTTGTTGTTTGAAGACAGTCCTGTCAAAGAAATCATGTAGATTCCCAGAAGAATAATTTGTGTAACAGTAGGAGAGTACCTTTAAAAAAACTCTTTTATGAACGTATTTCATCTTTTCCAGAATGAGAAATCTGGGAAAAAAAAAACTGATGATAAAAGGGGATTTTTTTTTCTTGTTCACAAACATTAAGGAATGGATGCCTGCAAGCTCCTCTGAATCTGGTAGTAAAATTATGATCAGTTAAGAAAACTGAGGTTTATTTAGATTGAACACACCTAGGAGACATAAAATAAAAGTATACACTAATTGGCCCCATTTTTGTAGAAACTGATCATTTGTAGTTTTATTTGGCTGCTGAAGGATGTAGACTTTCATAATAAGGTGTTTGAATTAAGTGCTATAGACCCAGCAGCAGAGCTGGGGTTAGAGCTCAAGACATCATGTCACTTCTATACTCTTATTTGCCATTCATCCCTGTAAAGAAAAAAAAAAAAGGAAGAGGAAAAAAGCCTGTTTTGTTAATAATCAATACCGTTGATATGTATGTACAAACCTGCAAGACGCTAAGTACACGTAACTGTTTCAGATTTTTACTGGGAATTGCTCAGCAGCCCCTGAGGTGATGATCTGTGTTTCTCACCACAGCTTTTTTTAGGCAGGATGTTTACATACTGTATTATACTTCCCGTTCTGTGCATTATGCCTTTGAGTTTGTTCTGAGAGAGGTACAGGCATTATGAATTTTACATGGCAGTGCTGCAAAGACAGGAATAATTTTAAGACAGAAGAAAGTAATGACAGAAAGGTTAGAAACCTTTCTAATGGTACAGGTAATAAAGCTCTGGAGAAGACTGCTGTAGGAGGTTATGAACTTTGCATCACAATAGAAATATTTAAGAACATCTCTGTTGGGAACAATGCTGGTGTAGTTTATTTTGTCCTGGGATGAGGTGACCTCTTGCAATCCAAACTCTCCTATCTGCACAGTCTTGTGTGTCAAGATCGCTGGTACATTGTGTGTTGCATTAGTAACCTACAACAGCTGCCTCACCTTAGTTGTCAAGCCTGGCCATCTCACAAAAGAACACATAGAGTAAGGATCCCATCACAGTGTTTCTGCCTTTTTCAGGCACTCTTCTTGTAAAGCTCTCTTTCTATGAAGAAGGAGTGATTTGGCAGACAGGCTCTGGCACTGTTTGTGATGGGGCTAGGTGTCCTGGGAGTCTTTGTTTCTGCACAGCCCATCGAAATCTTTCAGCCCATAATGGATGGTGCCTTTAGACCACTCTGAATGCATCATGTCTCTTTCAAGAGAGCTTTGCAGAGAAAACAGGATCTTGAGTATGCATTAACATAGGTCTGGACATATTTCATGTGCGACCATACTTGGTCAGAGGTTCACTATCTGGCACAGAAACTCCATCTTCCTCCAGATTCAGGGCGCTGATGCCTGTTGCAAGCTGGAGGGCTGTAGCACAAGGAGGGACCGGGGAAAACGTGGTGTAGGACAAGGTTTGTCTCACTGGAAGGTGGAGTCATCCTGAAGATTTGGCTCCACAGCTTTAGTCAGAGTTGTCAAAAGTTAATTTTTTCACAAATATCTGAGGAATTTAAAGTCTTGCTAAAAATTACTGAGCACTTTTCTCAAGCATCTGTTTCTTCAGAGACAACCAGAGTCTACATGAAATATGTTCTGCAGTGAGGACTGGGTTCAGTAGCAAATATCAACTGAAGGGTGGACCTTACTTGCATTTTGGCAAATACTATAATCTTTGGCTTTCCAAAAATTGCTGTGTATCAAAAAGTTGATTTTTCAAATGTCTGAAAAAACAGAGACCCAACCCCTTACAGATAAATTAATGTTGTCCAGAAGGGAAGAGATGCATGAGGAGAGATGCTAACAGTCTTTTGTCTCTGTCCCCTGGTGGTTTGGTTTTTTTTCCTGCTATCTTGTTTGAAAGCAGATTGTGTGTGAAGGGTATTTAAAAGTATCTAAACTGATCAAAATCATCTATGGCATAGAGGCAGAAATATCCAGGAAAACAAACAGACTGGAGATGAAATATGGATGAGATAGACATACCAGTGTTTCATGAAAGAGAGAGCTTAAAACCAAAAGCCAAGAAACACAAATATAGAGACTTAAAGCACAGATACTTTATGATTCGCGTTACTGTCTTCAATTAACTATGATATAGAATTGCACAATTTTTTTCCTTTCAAAAAAGAAATTCATCTCCTTGCTTATTTTTCCACTTGCTGCTTTCTGTTTAAGTTAATTCAGCAGTAATTGGATACACTGTGTCTAATTCTTAATAAATCAACGGAACTTTATAGTGATATTGACAGTGGCTTTGCTAGCCCCATTGTTTCTATCAAGAGTTTTATTCTGCTTCAAAACAATCTGCTGTGAACGCCCTTGTTTGTTTGCCACACTAGGCTTTGTTCTGGCTGAAAACTTTGATTTATAACTGTATATAATTGATGGCTGTGGGGTAGGTGGACTATAGCTATTGCTCCTCCTCTTTTAATCTAGCTTTGCGTAGAAATCCATGTAGTGGAGCATTCTCAAGGGAACCAGGCTGGGAAATTTTCTGTATACCCAATGGGAGGCCATTAATCATAGTGAAGAGTCTCTTACTGGCTGCAAGCATGTTTGTGAAAGTCAGGAAAACAAAAGTGGACCACCTCAAAATGACTGATCAAGAGAATAGATGTTAAAGCCAATGTATTCATTGTGATACATAAGAAAAAAGAGGAAAAAAAAGAATAGTTTATGCATTGCTAATTACATTGAAGCACATATATTCAGATAGATTTGGCACATTTAAAGATATTTTATACACTAATAAATGAGTATAATTGCAGATGTTAGAGATCAGAATCCTAGAAGAATGAAATAAAAATTTTATGATTTCTACTGTTGATTTGAAAGAGAAACTTCAAAAGCCAACAGATATAAAATGCTCCAAATATTTGCTGAAAGTCTGTCAGAGCCGAGCCAGTTAAAGAAATGTGCTAAAAAGTGTAAAATGTTTAGTGAGATTTGATGAATATTTATCACAAAAATCCCACATTCAAAATTTTAAGCAAAAAGAATGTAGTTAAATATTTAGGGAAGTTAGCAAATAGTTTTTTCCTGCAGCTTGTGCATTCTGGTTGTGACCCAGTGCAGGCGAGGAAGCACCTGAGAGCACCTGTAGGCTCTCAGAGGTAGAACTCATGTGTGTACTGTGAAGCCTGAAAAAACATGTTTTCAGGACTGGGGTCTCAGTCCTGCTGTCTTCCCATATCCTTCACAAAAATCCGCTGCTCGGATGCGAACCTAATGGGTTCCAGTTGTGACTGCTCAGAAGGTATTTTTACCACAAAATGATTGTGCTAGGTTTTGAGTATAACTTAAGTTGGATACGAGATGGACATACAGCAGGTATTTTTGTGATTAAAAATTTCTGTCCATTAGGGAGAAATAAAGGAAATGAAGAGGCTCAAATGCAGTTTTTAAACACTGATAGTCTGGACCTTTTCCCATATAAATAGCCATAAAGTATAGGAAGAAAGATGTTGTAATACGACATAACAACATTAACTTTATTTACTAGAGGGTTGGGTTTTTTTTGTTTTTTTGTTTTTTTTTACTTCAGAGGCTAAATTTAATGCAGTCAAAGGTAATGCTACAGTTTGTTTTCTCATGAACCTGTGGTGCAGCAACATACTTAAATCAGTTATTTTACCTCACAAAGACTCTTCAAGTGAAGCTTCCTACCCAGTGATTTCAGCCTGCACTTCAAAAAGGTTACTGAAATTTATAAAACGTTTCCATGAATAATACTTAAATATGAAAATGGAAATAGCACATTCCATAAATTGTAATATGCTGTTTTGATAATCTGATAAAGGAAGATGGAAACATTTTCTCCAGAAATTGGTACCGTAAAAACTACAACTCATCCTGACAAGGTAGTTATAAAGTTAAAAATGGCATTGTAAGCAGTAACTTAAATCTTAATACAAAATGCAGAAGAATCAATGTTCATTCTGAAATATTATGATTTTTAAATTAATTTATACTAAATTTATGGCGGTGGGGAATAGGAGTGGGAGACTAGCTTACATTTGGTAATTTTTTTAAGATCAAGGGATAAAATAAACTTTCATCTGATTAAAAGAAAAAAAACACCTCAGTCTGTCTTTTTTCGCTATTTATGGAAGAGGATTAATTTCATCTGTATATTCTGAAATTTCCAGTATTTTTATCCCATTTTTATTCAATACTGTTATACATATTAGCATGACTTCATTTTTTTGTCTTATACTAAAATGAAACCAAAATACAGTTGTGTCCCAAGGATGTATATTCATACTGGACATAAAGCACGTGTTAAGATGTGGTTATTTCCAGTTAAGCATATGTTTAAGCTGCTCTCGGTGGAGATGGCTTCTCTGAGCTGTAACTTACATCCTGATGTACTTTGTTAAATTACAGCCTTGTCAAACTGAGTGCTGTGTCCTATTTTAATCATGTTCCACACGTGGAAGCACTGCCTCTGATTTTAAATCCCTTTTAATTACTGCCCCTTCACTTGTTTTCTTTTTTCCTGGCATGGTGGAAGTCCAAGTGAAATGAAGTCCAAGCTTAAGTGTTCATCTCAACTATTAATCTCAGCTTTCCTTATTGTTATGTTTATGCAGAGTTTTATTAGACTCATGGGATCAAAATGTATTCCTTTAGTTTTACAAAAAATGAATAGCCTTTGTAAGTCCTTTGCGTTTAAAGTAAACACAGCAAGTTTTTAAAGTGTTTTTTCCAAGAATTAAAATATGCTCTCATATTCTAAGTATAAATCATAATTTCATTATCAACAGAGAGAGGTCTAAAGCAATATATATGTATAGTTGAGTGATATGTGGCACTTGTGTGTAAAATGTATTCCCTTGCGCAGCAAACACTTCATAACAACATGAGTGAAAAGGTGTATTTAAAAAACGAAGGCTTAAGCATGTTACTCATAAGTTATATGGAATGCAGTTTTTGTAAAATATGAAGCTCACTGGATATGATCCAAACCAGCTGAACTATGTTAAAAGGCATAATAAGCAGTCATAGCTTTGCATGCAGTTATTTAATTGGCAAATAGATTTTTCTATCACTGTCACTGGCAATAGCAGCCATTTGATACCAGGGCTTGGATTAAATGTTTCATCAGTAGTGCCTATTTAAGGATCTTTATGGAACAACAAGTTAGTCCCCTGGGCAAGCCCATGTCAACTGCAATAAAGAGATCCATGCAAGTGAACGAGATGTATTTTTGCAGGATTTACAGGGAGACTAGGATTCTCTTTTCTGTCTGGATGCTTTCGAAGGCTGCTTCCCATTTTGTTTAACAACACTGTCTGCTGGTGGCAAATATTGAATACTGAGCATTGCGCATCCAAAGGATTTTAATCATTTTCTTGTGAAAATGGATTTATAAGAGGTTGTCATCTTTCTGGAAACAGGTGAGTCTCTGATAAAATCAAATGTTGCAGGATTTAGGTAGGTTTAATTTTCTGGTAAATATTCTGCATCTAGACTAAACACACTAATTGATACTCCAGGTAGCTGCCTTGTTTGTTTCTCTCTCATTCAGAAAACAAAATCCAAAAAGCCCTGAACACCTCCCTCCCCCTTTTAATACAGGGAAAATGTAATGTCTGTGGATTTCAAGATTGCTTGACTTCAGTTCACTATCCTGCTCCCAGGGTGCTCATAAGATTTGTGCATGTAGTTAATCCTTGCTACAATGTTTTATAATTGGTGCGTATAATATATACATTTGTCATTTTATAGCATGTTGGTTTAATTTAGAAGCATTTTTAAAGTTAATTTTAAATATGTATCTGTGTTTGCGATGGAACCTGAGCCTGTTCTTCTTGGCAACTACATTAATTTTTCCCTGGTTGATTTTAATTTCAGGCTTTTTGTTTAATATTTGTCTTCCAAAAATTCTTTACGAATAAGCAAAAAATACACAACATAGCTGAAACCGATTACATCTAGTATTCATTTTCATGTCTGTGTGAGTGAGCTGGGCATAAATTTCAGTCTCAGCTGTTCACTGGCATTATTTTGATGTGAACTGATGATACTGTGTCTAACCTCTTTAGTTAGGTTACTGCTTTCTAAGGTTGAAAAGTGGAGAGTGAATGCCTCTGAGGTTGAATTAAATTAGCCATTTGCAACAGATGCAAACTGTGGTGAATAAGCATCTTTCAGGCTTGCTTGAAACGGTTCAAACTTTTGTTCACAGACCGTTCTTCAGTGCAAAGCACAACTTGCACTACCATTACTTAAAAAATTGTGTCTGGGATTCTGGTGAGAGTAAGAATAGTCCCAGTACACACACTTGGCAGTCTGTTCTCAAGTTTTTACATACATACATACATATATATATATATATATATGTATATATGTATGCCAATTATGGATCTCCATATAAATTTATAAGCATTTGTGTTTATTTTTGAATTTGTAGATTTCAATTTAGAGATCTAAAAATCTGTAGGTTTTTTTTTACTTAAACACACTCTCCTAACAAGCCTTTTCATTGTGTTTTTATCTTACATAGGGAAACAAAGAAACATAGCTATGTAATTTCTAAAGCTAGAGATACAAAGTCAGATTCCTACCTGTACAAGGGCCCTTTTACACTAGCAGGTAGTGCAGAAATGCTTCTAAGTAGTAGTGTAGTGTTTTACATCCACCAGAAACTCATGTCAGTGTAAAAGGGCATAAGTATAATGTTCACTTAAGAGTTGTAACTGTGCAAATTTCTCTATGCAAAATGAGAAAGGGAAGCAAGGGAGCAGGTGCATCTCTCAGCCAGCCCTTCTTCCCTCCCCTGAGCTCTTCTCCCTCTCACTCTTATCATCCTGAAGATCTGACAGCCAGCATTAACTCAGATCTTGTTGGTTATAGGGTCCTACATTTAGATGATTAATGTAGGGTTGTTCTGGCTTTCATAACTTGCCTCATATGCGGTTCTTTTCTGCATTGGTGTAAATAACGGGTGTTTTCATGATACAGTGTCCGAGAGATATGTCTTTCTGTCCCACTTAGGTCTGTCCTGTTGGTGGTTTCTTTAAAGAGAACATTAAGTTTTATCTAGGGAGTACAAAAGTGAAATCTTTATGTACCTGAAGTATTATCAGTATTTTTTTTTAAATAAGGAACCAATAGTTTCTAGTTTGAGCCCAAAGTAAACTCTCTTCTACATTTTACAGTTACCTTACAAAATGGAAAGGTCTCAACTCTACTTCATTTACATAATTTTTAAGGAATAGCATCCTGTATAACTAAAAAAACCCTATTGCCCTGTCCTTGAAATCAAGACCTCAAGACTCTGTCTTCCTCAAAACTTTGAGGGAATCATACAACTAATGAGCTATTGTCTGGACAGCAGGTGGAGATTGCTTAGTTTATTGATAAATCATCAAACAAGTGGATGGAAAAAAATGTAGCTAATCTATGTATTTCTGTGTACTTAAAACCTTGAATCATCTTCTGCCCTTGTGGTTTTGTGTGCTTGTTTCAAGGTGGCAATTATTTTTGTGACAATAACCGTGTTTCTAGAGCCAAACCATTTCAGGATTTGATCATCTCTGAAGACTGCATGCTGTCACAGAAGAAATAATAGCATGTCATCATTGTGTCTAAATAAATCCGTCCTGTTCCATTGTCCCTCACCAAGAGCACATATCCATAGCTTTCTATGTTCTACTCTGTAGACTGCTTGTGCCTTCCTCCGTGACTCAAGGAGGCATGAGATGTGCATCAATTTGCATGATAGTTCAGCCTTGTAACCTGGAGTGCAATGACTGTTAATGTGTTTGTTGGGTAGGTTTTTCTGCTTGTACAGATTAATGACCCGATTCAGAAACCGTTCTACATGCTGGACTCCTGCTGATTTCTGTTTGTGCGGAGCTGCTAGGGAAGCTAACTTTGAGCATATATCCTGGCATAATTTATTCAGGGTCCAGTCCTGGTGCCTAGCCAGAGTTCAAATAATAATAAACTGGCCTTCACAGAAAATCCTTCCTTCTTTTATCTTGAGGCAGAAATTTTCCTGCCTGCTGAAGGACGTGCACCCTGAGTGCTCTGGGCATGGGTGGAGGTCTCTGTGGGCTTCTGGTACTGCTCCAGGCTGCTAGGAGAGAACATAGTTTGGAGACAAGAAGTAAATATTTGCTTCTCTCTAAGTTGTCATGTCATGAAATAGAGAGAGTAGCTGCACTATTTTGAGGAAAAATTTAGCATTTCCTCCATAAATCTGTTCTACCTTTAATTTGCACCTTTAACACACTCCAGGTTTTCTTGAAATTCAACAACTGAAGGGTCTGTTCCCCCTGTTGAGGCCTCAATTTTCCATGCAGCTGATGGTTGGCAAGGTGCCTTGTATGGACCCATAGCTGTGAGGGGGCAGTTGTGTGACGGGGCAGTGGTGTGATGGGTCAGTCCTGCTTAAGGAAATGGTGGTCTTGCCTGTAGGTGAACCAAGAGTAGCTGTGCATATCTCTTTTTCAGTGTCTACAGGGCTTCAGCACCTGACTACATCCTCAGCTGTGTTACACATATATAGATCTCCGAGTCGCTTACTGCTTAGTGACTTAGCTACGAGTTTTACTGGTAGAGATCCTGGATTTCCAGCTCCTAGAAAGTATATAACCTTGAAAATCTGTAGAAACTTAGTTTTTTAAGAATTTAAAGATCCTATTTCTAACCAGGTTGAACTGTAGTATACTTGAACTTAAAACTTTCCAAAACACTTTTGAGGAGAAATTCTTCCTTGCAGAAGGCGGTTGTATGAAGTGTCTTGGAGATTTGTAATGCTGGAAGTAGCCAAGGTGAGGATGGATTAGTAGGTAGAGTGCAGGTGCGTGTTAAATGCCATTTATCACATGAATACCACCCCCAGGTATGTGGGTGGGTGGATGGGTTGAGAGATGCCTACCTAAAGCTTTAACTTACTCAGTCAACACTTCATTCAGAGGATTTTCACAGTTTTCACTGTGTCTAACAGCATTACTGTGGTCATAGTTTCACACAGATTAACTATTCTCGGAACAGGTTTTTCATTGTGTTAGGTGTAGGCACATTTCTCTGCAGAATCACTCAAGCATGAATGCCTTTTCTTTCCATCTAGTTGTTGCAACAAACATACCTATTGTGACTGCTGAGAGGTTATCACTGCCTGGTAGGTAGTATTGTGACTTCTCATAGGGGGTTTCATGCACACGTTTATGGAGAAGACTCATGTTGTAAAAATCTTTATGTGTCTTCACCATCTCTCTTTCCAGCAGCACTGGACAATTACATTCTGATTTTAAACATATATTAGTGTGACACTGTTGAGACATCAGTGGATTTAGTTGTGATGAAATCCTTAAGACCGAGTTGTCTGACTTTGTAACTTGCATTCGGCTTTTTACTGTCTCCCAAGAATATCTATCTGCATTTTTGTCAGAGACTTCAGAGGCAATATCTTTCACATATGAGGAGTCACAACAATAAACTTCATTAGCAAGTCTTCCTATAAGCTTCAGTTTCCTTAAACTTCATGCTTAATAGTTGCTGGTAAATATTCTCTCTTTTAATCAAAATAACTTGTAAAGAACAGTGATTTTAAAGACTTCATGCTAAAACTGAACAGATCTGCTCAGCTAGCTATATTATAGATGGTAATTGACTGCAATATGAGAATAATCAGGGGAGGTATAAATCTGAAAATACTTAAAAAGTCAAGAGAAAAGTGACTGTGATTTTGAAATGAAGCTGTGTCTTTTTTGGTCATGGATGAGTGAGACCGGATTCATTTAATGCCAATAGCACAGCGTCATTGTCTTCAGCTGGGCTGAGATTTTACTGTAATGGGTGTGATTAGAGAGATCCACAGTTTCACTTTGATACCTGAAACCACCAAAAAAAAAAAAAAAAAAAAAAGTGTTTTCTTTTTCTGTTACCATGTAGACTCTACGTCTGTTTTTTTCCAAAGTTCATTTCATCCCTCACAGCTGAGCTGAAAAATCAAATACCAAATCTGATATGCTCTCATTCCATGTGGAAAAGAAAGCCTGAATTTGGAGTCCGTCCTACCTCTGAGTAAATAGAGCCTACTTTTCAAACAAACCTATGCTGATTAATAATGCATTCGTGTATTGTGCCAAAGTAAATTCTGCATGAGGGCTATGAAAAAACACATAAAACCTGGTAATCTCCAGTGAGTTTTAATTTTGGTCAATGTGAACTTTAAATTTAGGGAGTCACGGCTCTACTAAAGTGGTAAAGAAGCTACATCTGCTGCTGTCTATGAGAACTTCTGCATTTTGCACAACTTTTTTGTGTTTCTTTTGCTTTTCCAAGAAAAAAAGCTAACTGCAAAGCTTTGATTCCTCTTTGTGTGCAAAATACCTTTTGTATAAAAAGAAAAAAGTGAAGAAGCATAACAATCTTTAAGCCATTAATGTGTGTTGTTTATGATACATAGTTAAAGTGCCTTTCTCCTGATATCAGCACTTTTCTTAAGACAATTACAAAGCCTGTGCAAGCATATGGATGCAAGTCAGGGCTTGAGCATTGTTGGGAGACTAACTTGTAATGGTCTCTGTTGGGAATTTATGCTTCTGCTGAAATTTTGAGCACGGTGTTATCATTGGCCTCATGTAGTCAGGATTTCGTTTCTTTGGATTGAGGCATGCATCCGTGGTGAGACTGCAGTGGAAAGAAATATGAGTTCAGACGAGTAAGATAATGTGGTGATAACATTGTGGTAGTAGTAAGAAAAATGTGTACTTTAAAGTGGACGTAATCAGTTAAAAATTAATACATTTGCAGTTCATGATTTTTCATGGTTGGTCTGAATGTAATAACCCTAATGCATTGTAAAACAATAATTTCTTTTAACATTGGCAGTACTTGGTGCAAGCGAGGAATCATTTTGCAACTCTTCATAAATCAGTTTGTCAAGCTTGACCATGTTTTGTATTTATTCAGGAATTATTACAGTATAGCAAAAGGTGAGATATTTGCTATGATGAGTAATCAGTTCATCTGTTGGCTGGTGGATCAAGCTATGCAGAGAAGCAGTTAAGACATCACTCTCCTCTTAGCTGTTTGCATTAGTTTTACATCCAGCTGCTTTGCTTCAGCTAGTGCCCAGTTCTGTTGTGCTTGACTCAGTAAATCATGGCTAATAAACAGCAATTTGTTAATGTGACGACATACGAAAATATAACAGTATATATAGGGCTATGGTTTTTACATGCTAATGAGCTCTCCGCTTCATTCTTTATTGTATAATTCTTCCCCATTGCCTTTCTGTGATGGAAGTGCTCTGTTCACAGCTTCTGCCATGTGCAATGTCCCCATGGAGACCGTGTGCAGCGTGCACCTCTTTTTTTTTTTTTTTAGCTAATAAGATCCTAGATGCTTATAGAAGCTTCTCTGAGACATATGGTAAAAGATACCACTGAAATGAATACTTTGCTAGATTACCTAGTATTAAAAAATAGTGATAGATGATTTCTACTTCATGGAAGAAGGGGGAGAGGTGAGGGGTCTGTTTATGATATGGTGAGCTATAACAGCATATATTTAAAGAATTTTATTTTTTTTTTATGTCTGGTGAGGATGCTGCCTGTCCTATTTCCATTCTTTTTCTTCCTGCCTAGAATTGCTTTCTTTTGTTAAAGAAGGCTGCTGTACCTGCGCTGTTGACTGGTGAGGTATCCAAGTGCTAAGTTTGCAGTTTCTGTGAAAGCTGTTTGGTTCTGATTATATCCAGTTCAATCTGTTCTGTAACTTGGTCTCCTTTCCTATTTACTGTTGTATGCCTTTATTTATAAATATCTTTTTTTGTACTCTTTTTTGTATGCCTGGCTCATAAAATCACAGCCAGAATTACAAGCTTTATGACTATAAAACAAGTCATGCCTACCTTGTAGACTGTGTCATCTGCTGTGATGTTATATTCTATGTATTATCAATTTTACTGTAAGAGGAAAATTAGAGCATGCATTTTCCACATGAAGAAATCAAATGTAATCTAAATGCAAACCACAGGTTTTATTGCACAGTAATATTTGATAGCAGTGCTATTACTAATCCCAGCATGACAAGAAACACAGCATAGTTATGAAGTTCACAGCACTCAGTTTTTAGTGGTCTTTTTTGGTTAGGAAAGCCACAAAGTCAGGACAGATTGTTTGCCAGTTGTAGTCTCAGACTTGCAGAAATGTTAGTGGAATACTGTATATTTTACAAATTATTTCAGGTCTGACAGGAATATGTATACTTTGTAATTTCCATGAAAACATTGTTGAGTAGTAAAAATAAAATGAGATAATTATCCATATCCAGTAAATACCTTATTATCAGTGCCTTTGTTTCTGTAGGGTACTATATGGGGAGTTTTACCTTTTTTTGTATTTAGGGTTTTAACGTCCATAATCAAAGAAATAAAAAGCAAATGGCTGCGTTACAGTAGAGTGCATCCACCTCCCAGGTGGAGAGTGCACTGCCACTGGTCTCATAGGTTATACAGAACTGTTAAGAAGACAGTGAATGAGCTCCTTTCCGTGCCCCGCTAAATGTGTTATGTTCTTGTAACTATGTGTGGTTTTAATCAGCTTTAGTAAAAGTGCCAGAACTGACTTTATAACACAGTGATAATTTAGGAGTATTAGGCAGGTGTACTGTTTGGGGGTGTTGGATATTAACTGACGCAGACCAGAATACATTCTGCCTCTTGAGATGTGTGAGTTTTTCTATGACAGTTACTGAACACTGAGTAACTGTGGGTACAGTCCATACAGGCTGAGCTGGACTCGGCTGTGATTAAATCAGTTGCAATTAAAAGTGCATTTAGTATATTTCACTACATTTTCCATTTCATGCCCAAAGAACATGTGCTGTGTATAGTTGTTCTCGTGATGTATGTGCTCTACATAGTTTAAAATTATTATAGTAGACTTTGACCTGGGATGTTAAAACAGATGCAAGTAGGACATGCAGTTGCAACTGCAGGGGGAATTTGGAAGATGTTATTGCCAGAAGAGAAATTTGGCTAAAGCCTTGGGCATGATACCCATTTTCAGATGATAAATAGTATTATTTAATCCTCAACAGTAGTTAGGAACTTGTGTTATCCTGAAGTCAGAAGCATTGTCCTATCTGATACCTCTCTGGATCAATACTTATTAGAGTGAAGGATGCTACCTACCACATCATGGATGCTGGTTTCCATTAGACCTCTCTTTTTGAAGCAGGTGTGTCAGACACATCAGACCAGGAGAAAGGCAGTGCTGTATACAGGCAGGTGCTTCTTGGGGCTGTTCCTTAAGTATGTACACTATAACCATAAATGGGAGAGGAAAAAGGAAGGGAGTCTAATGGGAGAAGTGAGGAACTTGCCATCATTTGAAGTCTTTTATATACGTAGAGAATTGCATTAATCAAGGTTCTGGGGAAAAATACATGCCCCATATTTATGTTAGGCCAGACTGTATAATGATAGTGGCCTCTTGCTTTACTATATATAAGAAATTTGTTAGCTATCCTGAGTTTATAATGCCTTTCTATCTAGTTAGGGTTTTCTTGCCTTTTCATTTAATCTGTTACTGTCTGGGCATCAAATCCTGTTCCTGTTAAGGGGATATTAGCAAGATACCTGGAAGGAACTGGCTTGCTTAAATGATATACACTGTAACTTAAGATAAAATAAATCAAATTCAGCAGTAATATCACTGGTACTTATGTACATGCTACTTTGATCATATCTGTTTGGTTCAGTGTTATTTACTATTGGTGATAATGGCTTGTCTGCTTTATCTCCTCGGCTCTGTCAGTAGTTTTTGCCTCTGTCCATATTCAGTTGTCTCAATTAATAATGCTTTTAGTTCATTGATTTTAGTTTCCAGCTGACTGAATTTGAGCTGGCCAACTTTTCCTTTATGCAGTTTTCCTAAATCTTCCTTGCAAATACTCATCCCTTTCTTCTTCTGAGAAGAAGCTAAGAAATTTTAATTACCTGACGACAGTGTCCAGTTAAAGGACAGAGAGATTTCTGAGAGAGTTAAGTTCTATGTGTTCCACTAAAACTCTCTTTCCTAAGGAGGTCTTTATTTTCAAGTAGGGTGTGGTTGTTGTCTTGCTCTTCTGGATGCAGTTATAGCCAGCCTTTTGGATTTACTGATAAAGCTAAAGTGACGGACCATACTGGGGTTTGGTTTTTGTTAGTTTGTAGTATTAGCTTTCCATATTAAAGCAGAAAAAAACTAACACCTTGTATGTGTGTGTGTGTGTGTGTATGCATGTGTGCTTTGTGCTGGATGTAAGATAAACTGTGGATATTAGGTCTTCCCAACATGGCATTGTTTTGTTGCTGGAAACACGTGAATCTCTGAAGTACTGTGTAGGAGGCTGCTGAAAATGTCACTGTGGATGTTATCAGGTAGTACACCCCCATCCAGTGACCCTTTCAGTCACTTTTCAGTGGCTGAATCTTCCTGACACAGCATCCTCCTGAAACTATCAGTTCCCCTAAATGTGGGTTGAGTTTGAAAAGTCCAGTGACCTTGCAGTTTTGATTTACACACGCCTTTGTTTTTGGTGACACCTTCTAAAATATATTCCACTCATGTAGTCCTGCTGGGAGATGGTTGTGGGAGCAAATTCCTAGTTCCCAATAAAGCGGTGTGCCTCGTACATATGTACCAGTTGTACTGTTATTTAATATGCTTCATTTTATCCAGAGTTACAGTCAAGGTTGTACAAGTACCACAAAACATACTTTCAGAGCTTACGTCTCTTTTACAGATGCCTGGAAGAACAGCATGTACTTTGACTTTTCTTGACTGTCTTCTCCAGCTCTGTCATTTTCAAAGACAGTTTTTGGCTTTACTTAATTTCTTTTTCCCTTTTTAAAAATGTTTCTTTTTTCTTTTTCCGTCTGTTTTTCATATTTTTTAAAAAATATTTCCCTTCTTATTTTCTTCTTTTCTGTTTTTTTTCTCTTCTGTTTTTCTTCTTTTCTTTTTTACCGTTCTTCATATTCTGGGCCTTCTGGGTTAAGAAGAGTAAATGAATGGAGCAGTATGTAATGTAATAATATCAATTTTTATTTCATTTAATGATTAACATTTTGAAGATAAGTTCAGCAGGCAGTGATTATAATCAACTGAGGATGTCCAGAATACAAGAGAAAGCAATGCTTGATTATAGCAGTTTACAGTTTTACAGTTAAAGATATGAAAAAACATGAATAGTCCCTTTGGGAAATGAAATATAATGGAAGTGTGGTTATTAAAAACTAGATATAATGTACACTAGTTATTACCTATTACTGTAAATCACCATGAGATGCAGGAAACATATCAGATAGATAAAACAGCCTTCTTGGAATATGTTGCCTTATTTTCAGCGGATAATTTTTTTCTTCTTAGGCATTGAATGGATTTGGGGTGTGGAATTCATTTAGGAGCATATACCTTGCTCTTTTCTGAATGGCTATTGAAATGAAGTTGTTATCTGTACTAAACTGTAAGTCATGTTTCCCCATACCCCCAGGAAAGCTGCTTAAAGGGGCAATCACATACACAAAGTACTAATAGATATTAGTTACTTATAGTTAATGATGTTGCCAGCCTTGAGTATTTCACTTATCTTAAAATGGAAGTGCATGTTGATCTCCATTTCACAAATGGAAAAATTGAGTCAGATGCAGTTCAAATGACTTTCAGAAGTCACTAGCAAATCATTGTCAGATCTGAAGATACAATCCAGCAGCCCTCTTCCCCATGCCCTATGTGGTTATGTACAACTCTGAAGTGCCCACCTAAATCGTTTTGGTTTAATGCCTTTATGCTCATTTCAAAAATATGTGAGCAACTTTACAGCTTTCAAGGTCATTTCTCTGGCATTTGCCAGTGCCCTGTTCATCACAGAACAACTTGATTGTGTTACTACCACCTGAATTAATAAGGGACCTTGCAGTTCTGATATCCTTTCTGTTGTCATGGGTGGAAGTGGGGCTAGGTACATGTAAGTGTAGGTGGTTATATCACAGCTATACCATCATTGTCTTCCCTTTTCCGAAGGATTTCCTGACATAATTTTTATAAATTACAACATTAAACTTGTCATATGGATTAGAGAGAGTGAGGTTGACCTAAGGAAGACATCCAGCTTCAGCCAGTGACTTCACACCAATCTGTTGGGATTCCAAGCATTGCAGTGATGCTAATAGAGTCAGCTGTTATGTCAAGACTTTTCTTTGATCTGCACAATTAATATGGATTAATTAGATTAATTAAACAGAAGATAACTAGAGATGAAGAAGGAGATCAAGAAGAAAATTGTTGGCATTTGTAGCCTTGTGTTGCGTTAGCCTTGGGTAACAGCCAAATGCCCACCCAGCTGCTTGCCTATTCCGCCCTCCCATGAGATGGGGAGAAAATAGAAGGAAGGTGAGAAGATTTGTGGATCAAAAGAATGACATTTTAATCAGAAAGCTGTACACACAAGCAAAGCAAAAAGGAATTAACTCACTACTTTGCATCATCAGGCAGATATCCAGCTGCTTCCTGCAAAGCAGGGCCTCAGCACGCATGGCAGTTGCTTGGGAAGACAAACGCCATAACCATGAATGTCCTCCCTTCCTCCTCTGTTCACTGAGTAGTCGCTGCATCATATGGTCTGGAATATTTGGTCAGTGCAGGTTAGCTGTCCCACCTATGTCACCTCCCAGTGTCATGCCTGCTCCCAGCCTATTCACTGGGGTGGGGGATGCAGGGCAGAGTGGACGCAAGGGAAGGTCTTGCTGCTGTGCAAGCCCTTCTCAGCAATGGCAAGAACATCAGTGGGTTATTAACTCTGTTTCAGCCACAGATCCAAAGGACAGCACAGAAAAGGACACAGAAAATTATCTCCATCCCAGTCATACCCAGTACAGAAACTAAATGTGTGTCCACAGCTCCAAGCAAGCAAGCAACCAACCAACCAAAAAATCAAATGCCTAGAAAACTCCTTTTCTATGGAGCAAACAGCAGCAGACTAACAATAGCCATTCATAACACAAAAATGATGCAGACAGCACTGGGTAAATTGGACATTAACAAATTGCCCACAATGAATGGAATTCAGTCTAGGCATCTCTGGGAGTTGGGTAAGAAAATGGCAACATCAGAGCCTCTCTGAAATATCATGCGCAGTACTGGCAAAAGAACTGCGGGTGTCTGGTGAGAGATTGGGATTATGGAATACGGGCTTTTATGTCAAATGAGGATGTATTAATTTCTAGGAAGAAAAGCAAAGATGAAATTGGTAGAGAAGTTTTAATTAGCTTATGTGCCAGTAGGGTTTTTGTTTGTATTTAATGAATATCTTGATCCGTGACATGGTTATAAAAAGGCCTGTGTTTGGGCACCTAGCAAGAGAAGGCAGTGGAAAAACCCTATTACTTATTTCCAGGCACTTACTTAATTAAAACACAAAACAGGCAATATGGTCTCTGAATTTATTTTTCCCATGTAGTCTATAAGCAATAACCTGAAACTGCAGATCAAAAAAGTATACTTGCACCTTCTTATCTTGACCTTTGAGCTGCTTCTTCTCTGTCACGGAAGTAATCCAGCCCCAACTTTAAGATGTTGAGAGCTTTGCGTCTGCCTAACCCCACCTGGGAATAGCTCCCTCAGGTAGCCCTTAAATCCTACTGAGAATAATAAGCCTTGAAGTTCCCTTAACTTGCCAGCGTTTCTTCTCAAATCCCATTGAGGTGAGATACAGCCTTGGGGTTCCCCTTGTGTGGTATAGTCATCTCCTTCCTCACTACTACCTAAAAAAAATTAGTTTGCTGATCTTTCTGAAATGTTTTTCTATGGAGAAGTCATGGTGTGTAACCCTCCTACTTCTGGCTCTGCAAGTCAAACAGTTTTCCCACCTGACTCCATGAACTGTGGTGGTCTCATTGTGCCCATGCCTTACTGCTTAGCGAGGGTTACTTCCAGCCTCCAGCTGTCAGCCCTATGTGTCCATAGCTGGGATTTCTCTCCCTTGAATCTTGGAAGCTGTTAGATGCAAGTAGAATATAGATAGCCCTCTTATGAGAGCTGGTCTGTAGGTATGGAAAATTTATGGTTGTGAATTGTATATACAGTTTTTAAATTTCATTTTTCTTAGGATTCCTTTCTTGAGCTTTTAGAAGCTGCATTTGGTGTTTACAACCTTGGCTCAGACCACTTTTATAGCAGCTGTTTTGTACCAGAAAGGGTCTGCAACAACAGGAGAGCATGCTCACCCCATGGGCCAGCACTGGCCATCCCCTCCTGCCTGGGATTCCTAGCCCTGGTGTTCCTGATGGGATCATGTTTTAAAAGCGGTAAAACCAGTGATGGCTGATATATGATGGTTTTAAATGTTAATTGTGTAATTAATGGATTCAAATAAAGTGTTTTGGTTAGTAGGTTTAAAATAAATATTAAATCAACAATTAGATTTTTAAAATAAATATTTTTCTTTACCCATAACCATGTTTGTCATAATGAAATGTAAAAGTATTTCCATCCTGTAAACAAATCAGAAAACATTTAGGCTTTCCCCAATTTGTTGCGACCTGTATTTATAATAGGAGAAAGCTGGGCTTCTTTTAAAGTCTGACTAAAGGCTGTTCTAGGCTGAAGACTGCTAGAGCGGATTTGTGTAAAATCCAGTTCTCATGTGTACAGTTAATTAAAATGCAATACAACTATAACCAGGCTGTAAAGAAACACATGGGACATTTTTGAGGAAATATCTATGGTTTAAGCTGAGGCTAAAATGATGGATTCTTTCTGTCCAAGGACATAAACTCTCTTGCAAAACAGCCTGGCTTTTGAGGATGTATGTATGTGCCTTCAGATACATCTTGGAAGTTTGTGTGCTGTTTCTTGGCTGTGAGCCGCAGCACCATTAGTGTAGGCAGGTGGAACAGGTTAGCAGGGCTGCTCCCCCACCCAGGTGAGCCTGGTGGACTCACCTCCCAGATGGGTGGGACCTGGGGCATCCTCAGTAGGCAAGCAGTGAGCCCACTGTGGGGGGGAAGTGTTTCACCCCAAACCTCTAGTCCACAGAAGGTGGCTTTATGTATCTGAAGGGACTTGACCCAGGTACCTGTGAGATAATTTGGAGTTACGTATCTGCTGAGCCTTATGCAGGAAAGATTTTTGGGCTTGCCTGTCATGGAACCTACAGTTTGGGGGGGGGGGGGGGCTCTGTGGGGCTGGCAAGCCCTGCCTGTAGCACTACAGTGTGTTGTAGTTAGCTGTAGATGTGCACCAGCAGCAAATGACTATGGTTCCTACTGTTTGTCTGGGAGGTGGCAACAACAGGTCTGCTTCTCAGCAGCATTCCTCTGACTGGTTGGGTGCTTTAGGAAAGGGAGAGTGTGATTTATCATAGGAGTCTCCTGTCTGCAGAGAGTCTACTGCTTGAAGGGTACAGCTGGGCAGGGTTAGAATTGCCATTGTTCCCAGGAGTGGCCCTGGGTTGGGGTGTGAGCCCTTGCTGCCCCATGGACTGCACCAGTTTGGATTGTCAGGAGTCCAGGCACAGATGTGGAAGCTCTCTACTAATGTTTGCGGCTGGCTTAAGTAGGGGTCATGCTGTAGCTTACACCCCTGGGTCAGACAAAACCCATGCTTCCAGCTTTACTTCTAGGCTCTCCTAACCTGCACAGCAAATGCTGCCAACGAAAATCTTGAAGCTGCTGAAATTATAAGCAAAAGTGTGGTGCTGATGTAGTGTCTTATATTCAGTCACTGGCATTGGTTACTGCCATGTTTCTGTGATTGTCTGTTCATTTTAATATCCGTATGATAACGGCTGCAAAAAAGTTGCTATAAATAGAGGAGATCATGTTAAGCAGTCACAGAAGGGTGAATATCCTGAAAAGCTGTGAGGTGCAACTAAGTGTGCCACTTTCAGAAGTTACTCCTCCTGAACTGTTGCCACAAACAGAGGAACACATGTGTCTCTCGACATTTAACATGTATTTTTGTGTCCAAAATGTGTTTCAGTTTCCATTTATGAGCATTTCTGTTCTCCCTGATAATTAAATGTATGTACTTCCCTATCCTTTTGATCTTAAAATGAAGCTTGTAGTGGGGAATATGCTGGTTTTACTGTTCACTTCTGAAAAGATCAAAATACTGTTCAAAAAACCTGCGGAGTTTGTGGGTTTTTTTGTTTTGTTTTGTTTTTTTTGGTGTTTTTTTTTTTTTTGCATTGTACCCTCTGTGCTGTATTTTACTTCTTTATTAGGAAATTTATGGGAAAAGTTGTTTTACTGTTTGTTAGAAGTATAAAGACCTTACTTCTGTTCATTTTATAACCTTTGACTTTCAGCATGGTCACTGGAAGGATGAGGTAGTCAATGTTTAATGAAGATGTCCTTTATTTAAATTGCTAATTAACCTTTGAAACAAAATAGGCTTTAACCAAAACAAAAATCCTTCCAAAAGTTTTGGATGAGCTTTCCACTCCCTCAGACCTTCTTCTTCCTCCCTCTGGACTTTCCCTGTTGTCTCTCACCATCTTCTCCTGCTCTGCTCCTCAGAAACGTCCAGCATGTGCAACACCCCAGTGCTCAGCAGAAACCATGGGGAAAAGCCCCCATCTCCTTTCTTTCACAGAAAAATACAGAGAGCCTGAGGTGTGTATTGAAATGGAGACACACTTTTTTTTTTTTTTTTTTTTTTTTTTTTTGGTGAAGAAAGGAGGTCTATAAGAAGACTTAACAATGCCCTCACTGTTCTGTCAGAAACTGCCTGGCTACATCTTGTTTTATTTGGCCCTTGCTGAATGGCAGTTTCATTTATGTTTTGGGTGTTTGGCAGATATTTTATCTTTGTCAAACTTCACTTTTAACATTTGTTTAGATTACTTGTCACAACACTTTCCTTTTTTTTGTTCAAACTCTTAAGATTTCAGTCTGCTTGACGTTGCTCAGAAGTGGTTTCTAGTATTTTTGAACTTGCTTCTTACATGTCCCTTTTTGAGCCATCCCAGTTAAGCTGGTTGATTTATAGTTTCTTTTTCGCACTTTCCCTTTGCTGATAGAGCAACACTGTTATTCTGAGCCTCTGACTCCACTGATGGTGGGATAAGTGTCTCCTAAATCCTGGGAATAATAGAGAAAAAGATTATAGTGACATTTGTAAAAACCTGAATGCATACATTTTACTTCACCTCATCTAGTACATAAGACAAGACCCCGCTGCCCACTGTGTTGAGATCAGGAACATCGTTCCCCACCATTCTGTCTGACAGGTGATGGTATTTGCTTTTTGTACCTGTGAGGAGCTCCTGAAGATGTTCCACAGTGCTTATCTGAGCCATCCGTCCCTGACAGCACCAGGAGCCCTGGGCTAAGGGTTCCTTGTGCCAGGTTTTGCCAGATGCTCTTAGCTCTGTGGTATCCCTTTGATATTTGTGAGGGGCAGATCACATACAAATATGAGCTGGTCCTTGAGTAAGACCTGGTTCCACGTCTTATCTGCCCATGCGATGTAGTCTTTGCATTGAATTTATTTGGAAGGACCTGCAGTAAGAGATACCACTGAGGCTTCCCAGCTCTCCATCAGCAGCTGTTTCTGTTCATTTAGTTCCTCCTTCAGCCTGAATCTCAAGCAATGACCAGACTCTTACTGTTTCTGCTCTGCCTTTTGTCTCTATATAGATGGAACTGAATGGGAGAATGTAATTTGAAATGAGATTAGGGAAACCTGAAGTATGGTATTCATACAGTACTGTTTAAATGAAAATTTTAAAAAATTCTCTCATGTAGCCATTCCTTGCTCAGGTGTTTTGTCACAACTGATTTCACAGGGATGATTTGCTTATGCTAGTCTTATTCTCAGCAATAATGTTTGGAGGATTGCCATCATCCACATCTATTTGAACTGATACTTTTTTTGAAGAATTTTTAAATTTGGATCTTACATCTCTAAGCTGCCAAAAGTAATGTGTGCTGAAATAATTTCATCTAATGCCCATGCTCTATTCATTTCCATGCTTGAGCTGACTTGCAAATGAAGATACATGGACAAGGACAGTGAATAAATTAACAAAAATTGCAAGTGTTCAGCTTTCTCCAAAAATCCTGGAGACAGCTCTCAGACTTCAGCCAGTATGGATGGATTCCAGGTGACCCTAAAGCCAACTAGAGGTCAAACAATGGGACAGACTGCTCAAGAGCTACTGTCCCTGCTTGCCTGGAGCTTCCCCCTTAGCTGCTTACTGTGGACCAGTTAAGAGGATGGCAAGCAGACTGGTAATGGCTTGGTATTTACAGACCCTAAGTGTTTAGTTGCAGATGCAAATAGAGTTATTCCCATTCTCCCTTCATTTGGAAATCAGCACTGTGTTTGTCTGGGGAGTGAATGGAGTCCTCTTGATGGTGTTTATCTGTCAGCTGCTATTATTAATTGATGTAATTGTTTCTTTACTAATATTTACCTAGGGTTTTAACATGGAAGTGACTACACAGATCATTCTAGTGCAATCTTAGAAGAAAGTCAATGCTTTAATTAGAGAAATGACTTGCTACTCTTGACTAGTTATTCAAGAATTGATTTTTCTTTTCCTGCCCAGAAAAGTGTTTGCCCTGAAATCTAAGGAAGTTGTTAACTAGATGGGTGACATTCGAAGAAGTGTATGCTCGCAACTAAGATGAACAAGTAAATTTGTCAAAGAAACTAATGTTTGTCCTGAAGGAAACCTGAAATATTTGGGGTGGGGGAGGGAATTTCTGCCTTCTCCAAGCCTCTTTGTGAAGAGTCATTGCAGCGACTTACACAGTGGTGAGAAAAACAGAGCAGCAGGGTCTCTGGAAGAAAGTGACTTACACCCACTTAACTTTTCTTCTGCTATATTGCTAGTTTGCTATGCTACGCTAGGTCCTTTAACTACACAGGATCATCTAGGGAAAATGCGAGTTATTTAAAAGCATAGAAGAATATTATTTTAAGCAGCACACTGGTGATGTTGAAACTCGGTGCCTCTCAATTCTGCTACGGCCAACAATTTTAAGGATTAAAACCATATGGAATATAGATATAGAAGATATCCACAATATTTGGGGTATTACTTAGCATTATTTGTATTATTCAGGCTAGCAAAAACAAACAAAAGGACCAGGAGAAAAATCTCCTCTTACAGGGAATAAGCCATCCAGTAGATGATGGGAGTTGGAAAGAAATTTTATGGGAAAGTTTTTCTGTAATTGCTCTCCTAGAGATTTCTTTATCCTTTCCCTGAAGCATCTGATGCTGGCTGCTGTCAAATGAGAGGTTACTGAACTAAATGGACTATTAATCTGACCCAGTACAGCAATTCCTGTGTTCCTATGTTTACAAGCGGGCTTTGTCTGCTGAGGGTTGTCTCTCTGGAATAAGCCCTCCATTGGAGGCTAGGGAGAGGAAATTGTCCAGAAGCTTTTATACTGTTGCTATGTAATTTTGTATGTTTTGAAAAAGTATAACCTTTTTTTTTTTCCCTCCCCTTTTATGTGTATGCATGTTTTAAATTATAAAATTTAGCTTCCTGCTTGATGCATTTGCTATTCAGTAATATTCAGGACCAATGAGTAACATAATTATTCAGAATTATGTGCTTTTAAAAATTGAGGAACAAAGTAATCTTGGTTGGCTGGTATATGGCTAAATGATGGATTCCGTTCAGAAGAGTGTGAACTGGGTGCCTCTGTCACCACTTGCCAAACCCACTAACATTTATGTTTTTTCTTTAAAAGTGGAGAATTTCTTAAAGGAGAATTTATTATTATTGTGGTTGTTATTATTGTGATGTTCTAGTGAACACAGCTTTCTACCTTCACTCATTTTTAATAAAGGGTTTTCTGTTTTGTTTGACCCGAAGAGTTTCAGTGAATAACCTACCTCTGCAGTGAGGTATGTGAACCAAAGTTGTAATATCAATGAATTGTGTGCCTTGCGTTTGTTGTATAAATCTTAAATTGAGTTTCCTTACTTTTCAAAGGCTTAAGAGTGAATGTGACAATCAAGTTATTTAATTCAGATCTTTTTAGCACGTCAGGCAATATTGCTTTGTGTAGATGACTTTCAGTTCTCCTTACTGCTTTAAAAGGTGCCTTAGAGACATGAGATACAAGTGTGCTTTGTTTCACCCAGAAAAATGTGAACTTCATATAGGGAGAATGTGTTTCATTTCCTTACCATGTGTCAACAACTGGATCCTAAACTTGTGTTTATCAGATGCAGAACTGTTTTTGGAGGATTATCACTAAATCAAATGCTAGACTGGAATTTAAATTCTCACTATAGCGTTTCTCAAATTTTTGTATTATTCTGCTTCTAGGCCATTTGGTCTTTGATGCTTAGATCTGCAGAGGCTACATTTTTATGTTCCTCTTTGTACAAGAGAATAAATAGTTCTTTCTGTTTCAAGACCCTTATACTCTTGTAATAAAGACAATACACCTGATTAATTTTTTTTATTAAGGCCCATCATTACTGTTCAAACACATGGAGGAAAAAATTGTCTTAGCTCACACATGGTAAAACCATAGTTTAAGCCTATTACTGTGGTTATAAAACATGTTAAAAGGTAGGAGATCCTATGGTTTTCTTTAACACATGGACTCCTGTTATTATTTTAGAACTGTATCTCCTAATTTTTTATGTATATTATTAAAAAACCACACATTTTTGTCTGGCAAAACCAGCTTCAGAGTGCTTGCATGAATATGAGACCTAGTTTGTGTTGTAAATGCACCTATTTGCACAAAGGAATGATGAGGGGGTGGTACTTCTCAATCGTCGGTATCTCTTCCAACTCTTGCTATATTAGAGCTCTACGTCATTTTTCTTGGAATAGTCTTTCATGTGTCATTTGGTCAGGTATGTTGCTTGTAATACATCCTTTAATTTCTTAGTATTCCACACAATTTAGTCACTTTTAAATAATTATTTTAGGTAGGCTGGAGTGTTTTTTTCAGACCGTTGTCATTGTGAATCTCTGACAGTGCACACAAGCTTTGCATTCATGAAAGGGATCTTCACATCTGTCATCAAATTAAGCAACAGTGACTGTACCCAACATGTTTGTTTTTCCTCCCACTTCTGCTCCCTTCCCCTCTCCCTCATAAACTTGGATATGCAGTGCAGAGCAACCATGGTTCTCCACATCTCACTGTCCCGACTACACACTAACAGATAGAAAACTTTGCCTTAGGATCCATATGGGCAGAATATCTTCAAGAGCCACATCTGGTATAAAGGAGGTGACAGCCTATACAGAATTCACTTACTTTGAGAGATTATTTCCATTAGCTGGCATCTTTACTGCATTCTCTTGCTTATGCATCATTTTGAGGACACTTAAATAGCTTTTTTCTGCTTACTTAGAATTTGCTTTAGCATATGGTACTCTGTGAGACCCTGTATAATGGACAACTGTCTAAGAGCCAGTTGGCACAGACAGCTCTAGCTGGGAAGAGGATGCTGTCAGGGTAATACAGAGGGATGTGCTTGAACCAGCATGTACCTTTCAGCCATCTCAAACTGGACTTTTCTGCTTAGTGATTTTTTTGGCCTAATTATAATAACAAAAGCTGTGAGTGGATTTGGAATAGCTGTCTTGCTAGCTAAGATTTCCCCCCCCCC
>NW_020799095.1:11333099-11338296 GCF_003259725.1 Athene cunicularia | reverse complement strand
CCCCCCCCCCCCCCCCTTTTTTTTTTTTCTCTTTTTTTTTCTTAATTGCTCACCCAACATGTGCATCTGTTGAAGGAACTTCAGGTGCTGTTAGAAAAATGCTCTCGACTGTGACATGTCTGCTTTGACACTCCCAATTCAAAGATATACTCGGCTGCTGGTATTTGCATGGTTAAATCAGATTGTCTTATTAGCCTTGGGCACCCAGCTGGGCTTCCCGGCTCTAGCTTCTCACTCTTCTTTACCCTTTGTGCTGCGTTGGGCTGCTGGATCCTGACTTGGGACAGGCTGCTGTGGCAGAGATGGTGTCAATACCAGGAATGGGGCTGTGCTGGCTTATACTCAGGAGCGTACCGAGCCTGACTCCTGGCATGCGGGGGAAGAGTACTGCTGGGAGCTTTGAGAACATTACTTCTCTTATTGGCTTATATTTATTGGATTGTGTGGGTTGGAAGTTGCAAAAATGGGCATCTTATTGCCGAGTCTTGCTGTTCTGCTTGTGGTGGTCCATAATTGGTTGGAGGCTTGTTAGAGGAGGCACTGCCTGACCACAGTGTCTTTCCACAGGAGTCATCTTCTTTGGCAGTGTTAGCCAAGTGTAGCAGCTCCTGTGGGTCTCCAGGTGCTGTTGAGAGCTTTACATTTAACCCATATATCATGAAGTGATTATGAAAATGCCTGTTACTTTCTTGAATTCTTTCAAAATTAATAATTTTAATACATTTCTAGTGAAGATGAATTACTAGTGAACCCAATGTATTCAGAGGCTAATTGCTGCCCTGTTAAGCGTTTGATCTGGGTCCGGGTTAAACTGGTTACAGCTAAAATTGTGCAAGCATGACAATAATTTTGGGCAGGTCTAAATGCTACATGGTGGCATATTACCTGTCTCCATCCCTAAGAATCTTCATGCAACTTCTTCCTGCACAGTAAATGTGAAGTAACCTGTCCATGGAAGTGGGGAAGTTGTCTTGCATTTAGCAGTGGAAAGATGCTTTCAGAGAGGGTCTTGTTGGGAATGATTGCTGTGCAATTAATTCACACACTTGCTTAAACTGAAAGAATACCTTTGTGTTTTATCAGAAGTCCTGTTTTGCAGCCTGGCACGTATGGCACAAGTCTCCTTGATTTTTTTCAGTGCTTAGGCCCAGTTTAGGTTGCTTTTGGAAGTGAAATGTAAGGTCATGGTTCACCTTGGTCTTTCTGATAATGTAATCTATCTGTCCAGCACCTCTAGCAGAATAATTCTGGGACATAGATCTGAGTGTGTTCGGATGGGAAAAGATGCACTAGCTTTGTGGATACCATGATTGATTATTGCACCTCTGTCCTTATGACCTGACAGATAAGGTTTTGCAACATTTTCAGATGATTCAGAGGATGCCTCTGAAGGTGCTTACATGTGCAGTGTTATCTCAGCATATTATTAGCATTTTGAGATTGCTTTATTGGCTCCCTGTTAAGCAAAATATTGACAATAAAAATGCTATTTTTGTTCTGCAATCCACTCTATGGCTTTGTCCCCTTCTAGTTAATGGCTGCTCTTGTTCCTAATTTGGTACCCTATTGTTCCTGTGACAGAGAGCTACAGAGAATAGAGGTTTTAAAATAAATGTTCATAATCTTCACCAACCCTCTGGCATATTCTGCTGACCCTCGGGGAGTCTTACTGGGAATATATTGGAACTTGTGATATGTAGTAAGTGAAGGCTCGGGGACCTGAAGTAGACAGCAGAAATGTTGTCTTCTGGGTAAAGTAGGACTGAAGACTCTAATAACTCAGAGGAATTACAGAACCTTTCAGCAGACATACTGCTAGACTTGCTGTATACAACAAAAGATGATAAATTATGTGTGTTGTTATTTTGTGTTAGCACAGTGTCCACACCTCCGTGATATTAAGAAGATAGATGCACCTCTAGTCCAACAGGCTAATATTCAGAAATGAAGTTCACAACCAGTGCTTGAACCCCGTTTTTCACCATCCCGACTGAATCACCCTCCTGACTTGACAAAGGGGTGCAGCAAGGATACAAACTCCTCTAGCTCTGAGGAAGCAGAATTTCTAGCCTTGTAGTGCAAAAAATCAAGCTGCTAACAGATTGAACCTACTTCCTGAACATAGTGCCTTGCCTCCTATCTCTGACTGGGGGACTGGGAAGACTAGATCATCATTTCACAATTCAGGCACATCCCTAACAAAATTTTTCAGATTTCTCAGACAGCCTTCTGAATATACATTATTCATTTTTTGAGTGAATCCACATGCTCATCCTAACAATGGGTTTAGATTACTCCAGATAGCAGAATTTTTCTTTGCAGTACAGTGGACTCTTGCAGGATCCTTCTCTGGGTGGTATATATAGTGAAGGGTACTGAATTGAGGCAGAGCCATCTATTGTGGTGCTTGTTTTCCAAATTATCCTCCTCTTTGTTTATCTCAGTGACTGTTGAAGTCTTTTTCTTTGCACAGTGTGTGAAGATCGCATGCGGCACTGATCCTTCTTCAGTGTGTTTCCAGGCAACACATATGTGCAACAGTGGGCACAAAAAGATTTGTATTTACTGGTTGTCCAAATACTGAACAAAGCGTAAGTGGAAACTGAAGCTGTGGAGGTGCTTCTTCCTCAAATTAGCAATGAAAACAAGTCTAATGTTGCAATTTGCAGTTGTGGCTAGACATCCAGGCTGGCTCAGCTTGACTACTAGGTTCCTTCCTTTGTGCAAGAGAAGATATCCCGTATGGGTCCATGCAGAGGAAGGCAACCCAACTGACCTCAGGGAGCGAAATGGTGTGCAGCTTTGCTTTATTGTGATAGTTCTGCTAAGACCAAGACTTCTCAGGAAGATACCTCTACGGCTGAACCAACAGATGAGACTTGCTTCTGTACTGGGACAGTCATCTCTAGCAATGTCTTATTCAGTGAAAGCTAACAGCAATTGTTGCAGATGTAAATGGCCCTGATCCTTCCCAATATTAGCCTACAGTGACTTTACATCACCTACATTGATGTATGGATAAAGCATAGCTATCAACACTAGCATTTTCTGCACCTGACACTCATAGAGCATTTGATGAACCTCTTACCTGTCTCCTGGCTTCACCGGTTGGGATTTTGATACCAGCATGCATTTATTCTCACCAGTAAAAGTTAGCACTGGTCTTGTGTGTATTTGCGCTCCCCTTTAATGAATTACTGTGTCATCCTGTTTCAGCGGTTCATCTGCAGTGTTCATTGTGACCATAGAGTATTGGCCTCCCAAAAAGATGTACTTCTCTGTCAGGGAGCTGCCCTCCAAAGCTGCTTCCCTCTTCAGCTTCTGAGCAGATTCTTTTAATGATTCCCAGGCCACCATCATTTACTAGGGATCTTCCATCTGTCACCAAAACAATAACATCACTTGACCCCTCTTACTGATCTCAGAGGCCTCTTAAAGGTTATAAACAGTCAGTATAAGGCCTTTTTAGTAGTTGCAGTGATAGTAAGTGCTGTATTTGCCATTGGTCACCATGACATGTTTCCCATCAGCTAGAAGGTTAAGGATGAGCACTCTGAGAGGATGTTTGGGAGTCTTCAGATAGATTCTCCACACCCTTCTAGCTGTAACACCACTTGGAAAGAGATTGGCATACTTTTAAACATCTGCATGTCCCATAATATTGGGTGACATAGACAGCAGGATGTGGTTTTCCTTACTCTGTCCCCCTTCCCCTGGCCTCCCATCTCTTTCCAAGAGCCCTTCTCATAAAAACTTGCTTTGACTGGGGATGAATGTGATGCTACCTTGAGGTGCCTTGTAGCCAGACCAATTAATTGCCAGTTAAGAAGACCTTCAATGGAAGATCTTTTTGCTGGGCAGGAACCATGTGCCATTCTGAAACAGAGATCAGCGATTCTACCTTTCCTTTATAGATACTTGTGTGCTCTGTCAATTTAAGGTGCTACCTGCTGGTCTTGTGTAAACGTCCCCAAATCTTGGAAGCGTGTTGGTGCTGATTGCAGCTTACAGCTCTACCTTTGTTGTCTGTGGTTCTTTCTCTCTGCCTTGACTGGATGATGAGAGGGGAGCCTAAAGGATAGGTTCTCTACTCCCATCAATGATATTTCCTCTTCACTGCTTGCCATCTCACATAGAAGCAGGTAGGATCAAAACAATCTTGTTGGACATATAGGACTGTAAAGGACAATTTGTGTTGCAAAGTCCAGTGTAGTTTTTCTGAACTGTAGGGAGAAACTGCAGAAACAAAGGAAATCTGCTGAAAAAATGTAGTCAGAGAACAAGACTAAAGCGGTAGGTGTAGCACCTTGTGTGGGGAAAACTTCGTATTGGAATTTCTGGTTATATGTGACTTGAGTGACCAGCCTGCTTTGTAAGAGCTGTTTTTGCTGGCTACCCTGTGCTGCTTAAATTCTGGATCATCTGAGTTGTGTTTGAGAGAAGTGATGTATTTTTCCCTTTGAGTTTGGAACAGGGGAAGGTTTGGTCTGAAAAAAAAGCACCACAGGCTTAGTCTGGCAAATCTCTGATCTACTAAACCTCTGTAGCCCATGGGATAGGCTCTCATTTAGGGTATTCTCAATATGGAGTTACTGGTTTACATCCTTAGAAACATTCATAAGGACTGACAGAGATGACCATGCAAGAAAGAAGTTTTGATTCCACTGAAAGAGCAATTTTAAGAATTAAGTAACAGCTTTTAAAGTTGGGGAGGGAAATAAGTGTAAAAGTTCATTTAAACTCAGGGAGCAAGAAGCTCAGTTACCCTCCTTTTGGTTTCCATAAATGAAAGAGAACTTATTTTCTTGACAGTCCATTGGGATTTTTGAATGTGACAGAATAAGGAAGGAATGCATTTAGTTACAAAGCAGAGTATCCTATATGCCAGCACAAAATGTATTCAAAGCCCCTTGAATTCTCTGCAGAAAACTGCAAGAGGGTCCCTTACAAAGGTGATTGAAAGCCACTGCACAGGAAATCAACTTCTCATCCTGTACATAAACATGAGCCAATTCTACTATATCTGGCTCTCGGGGCAGTACACACAGTAAATTGTTAACCCCATCACCTGACCTAACCATTTATCTTCTCAGTATAGTTTTGGCAACTGCTGAGTAATGAAAGAAACATGGAATGCAGATAGCTGTAAAAAAAAACCAAACCCCAAACCAACGAAAAAAACATCACCCCCCCCCCC
>NW_020799095.1:11279688-11333049 GCF_003259725.1 Athene cunicularia | reverse complement strand
TTTTTTTTTTTTTTTTTTTTTTTTTTTTTTTTTTACTTCTGCCACGGTAACTAGTTTATTGTTTAATTAAATCTTGTTGAGTAGCCAAGAAAACAAAAATGCAACATCTCGTAGTCAATGAGGACTGGTGGAAAACAGAGTGTACCCCTTTATGAAATAAAGTTTCCATGCATTTTTAAGAGTTTAAAGGCAGTGTGGTTATCGTGTTACTGTATCTGACTGATTTACACTTGAGTCGTGCTAAATCTGCTGAATTATTCAATACTACTCAATGCAACACCATCAGCTAGCATAATAGAAAGCATATGCATAATCAGGGATTTCAATACAAACTATATATTAAATACAGTAAGGGTTCTCAAAACTATTAGATCTCGACTTGTTTTGAAAACAGCATTAGAATATGTCTCAAAGCCACCTAATAAATAAGGACACCATCAATTCTGTCCCTTAGGAAAAAGATGTAATATATTGTTGAAAGGTTTTGCAAGTAAAATTTTCTCTGGAACTGTTTTTCTTGCTGGGAGAGGAGCAGCTTCTCCCTCCCATCTTACTGCCCAGGCTGCCTTCGCAGTCCAGAGGTTCCTGTTTTAGAAGTTAGCCTAGGATTTAAGAGAGGGGGGGATTTTTGGCATTGGCAAGAAAATGGGAAACGAACTTTAAAAAGACTTCCTCTGTGACCCTGGAAACTTTGGGGACAGCTACGTTGCAGACCACTAGTCTTGAAGCAGCAAATTCTCCAGTGCCCGGCTCTGTACAGAGTATGTCCTCATGTCAGCGTGCCTCTCCTGTGTTCATGGTTTTGTCTCCCAATTGTCAAGGAAGAGCAACAGCACTTCACTAGAAGGTGCAGGGATGGTGGATTTCGCTTAAAAGTTTGCTGGGTGCCACAGTTGTGAATATCTTAAAATGACTGTTGAAATTCAAGCATTTCTGCAGGTAGGGCAGAGCTCCCCACTGACCTTTTCAGAAGTGAGGGAAGAAAAAAAGGTGAAAATTCTGCTTTACTTGCTATGCTGACAACTTAATTCCCTGCTATGGACAGTGAGAGGGGAAGAAGAGGAATGTGGAGTCAGGGTGGTGTTGGCAGAAGGGAGGACAGAGCATAACCTTCCTACTTGGACTGCTGGCCGAGCCTCCTGCCTTGGCTTTTTGCCTGTCCAGCTGTTGATGTGTGTCAAAGTCACCTGTAACAGCAAAAGGATTTTAGGAATTCTCAAATCTTATGCAAGTGCAAAACTCAGAAGGGTGAATTACGTTACAGTAATACCAAATATTGTTACTAAGCATAAGCTAAATAGCAATATAATGAATGAGAAACAATTCATTTAATACATTCTAGGAGAAATGACAGATGTGTGGAAAGCAAAATTGTTTATTAAAGCCTGTGCAAAATGCATGGGAAATGAAGAGGCAAAAAAAAAAAAAAAGAAAAGTCACTGACTGTCAAAATTTGGAGCTTATATGTGAAAATCTGTGGTTTTAAACTTCTGTTCAGCTACAAAACACCAAGAAGAAATGTGGATGAGACAGGTACACCTGCTGCATTAACCGCAGCTGATAAATATTCTGTCTGCTCTGTGCTGGAGCTACTGTAGCCTCCTTCCCCTGTGGCCATCTGCTTTATCACTGAAGTCAAGTCAATAAAAGGCCTGTAAAAACCAAAAAGGAGGCATATGTTCTGTCAAAGAAGAGTCATTGGCCGCTGTTCAATGCAACGCAGTGCACAATGTGATCATCTCTTGGTGAGCTTTCAAAGAAACTTTTCTGTATGATCTTTTTCCATACTGTTCATACTAATGGCCTTGTACTCATGAACAGTCACTAAAGCCAAGTCTAATGGAAGAGGATTTTCATCATATACTGGGTAGATCCTCTGAAGTGACTTGATAACAGCCATTTTCTGAAAATTTTGCCTCGTATGTACAGGTCAGAAATCCATGCTGTTGCCTCACATGAATGGGTGTTTAACCACCGCTAAGGTGACCCTGTGGTCAGTTTGGTTTGCTTCTTCTGGGGTTGCTCCTCAGCTATGGTAGCTGGCTCTTCCTGTCCCATTTAGGGTACTCTTGTTAGCGTCCTCCTCAGGGGAATCCAGGTGTAGGCCAAAGGAGAGTGTGTTCGAGGTCCACAAGGCATAAAAAGGATGGGACTTGCTTCTGGGCAAGTGTCACAGTTCAGAGGGGACGTGCTTCTTCAGCTGTGGGGCATTTACTGTAGCAAGTGAGAGCAAAGAAGAGTCTCCTTCTCAAAGCTGGCACCCCTACAGTGTCTTAGTGTTTTGTGCTGTGGTGCAGGTTTATTTGAGCAAAAAAGGTTTTCAGCTTAGAACTGTCTGCAGCTGATATCCAGTGTGGGATCTTCATCAGCGAATTGAGGGGCATGAACGTGTCAGTCTGGTGACACGAGTGAAGTCTTGCCTTAGAAATTGTTTTTAATGCTATGGAACTAGCAATGAATGGGGACAGCTGATCTTTGGGTTTCCCCTGCTGCAGCAGTTTCTACGTCATGATGTCCTCTGCTGTGCAGTGGAGGTGATGGGTCTGTAACCACTGTTAGCAGAGCTGGTGCCTTGAAGTCCCTCGGTAACCACAGAACATGAGTGGTGGTTGCTTCTTTAGAAGAAGACGGAGTTGCTAGAACATAGGTGTCTGTCTACAATTTCCTTCTTAACCATCGTATAGATGTTCAGCTGCGCGAGCATTTATGACATCCTGCTGCTCCTGAGGGACAATACGTGGCATCAATGAATACACTGTTTAGAATAGCATACCTTTTACACTGTCTTTCTTCCCTGCCTTTATTTGGAGAGAGAGAAAATCTGAAGAACTTTAGAGAGGAACAAGTTCTGAAGCCTTATCTGCACGCCTATCTGCAAGAAATTTCCTTCCATGAGGGGTGATTTTTGAGTAATGAAAGAGAAACCTGCTTTCTGATAGTATTTTCACTATATAATTGCACCTCACATGAAATTATAAGCACATAGAACTGTAGGTTTATAATCTAGTTTTGGTAGTTAGGTATTTCATATGGAGTTGCATACTGAGCAGTTATAATACTGCTGCATTTTGTCATCTCCAGATCCATCACAGAACATGTTCTTCCAAGGGTGAGGAAGTGACCAAAGAGTTTCCCTGAGTGGCCTTTTTTTCCACTACATCCTGGAGGAGTTGCTTCTTTTCTGAATACTTGTCACTTAAACATACAAATATATCTGATGTTGTGGTTCTGGGAATTTTTATAATTTATTATTATCTCTGTATTTTTCTGGCTAATAGAAATATAATTGAATGTATTAGTTCTATAAAATTAATTTTCTTTCCAGAGTCCTACATCATTTGAAAACAAGTGACCTTGTTCTATGATTAATTTAATGCATAGATTTTTGGGGCTGGTTTTCATCAACATCCCTTTCACATTTGTTGTTTGTTTTTTTTTTTGCAAACATTTTGAAGCATAGTATTTTTGTGGAATTGCTTTAGAAAACGTTAGTTCTTTGCGTATTCCTTTGATACTTGGCTTTCCCTGTCTCTTTAGCTTTGTAAAGCTTTAGCTAGGTAAAAGTCACCTATGATGGCTCGTTTCATTTTGTGTTGTTAATGAGTTGATGTATTTTGGCTTTTGAGGCTTCTTCAAAAGATCTGCCTGGTTTCACCAGTCTCCAGGCATGTGGTCCTCAAGTTTGGCACGGCCAGCAGCTGTGCGTGAGCTCGCTGTACCCCCTCATCTCTGCATAAGTCTGTCTCCATTAGCATTAAAGGTATTTTGTGCATAATTTACACAGTTATCAAATACTTACAAGCTACATTTCTGTTATCCCCAAGCAGGCTGCACTCAGCAGAAATTGCTGTCTGAAAACATGCACAGCTGGTAACCTTTGCTGGTATTCCACACAGAGCAGAAACACTCCGCTGCTCTCTGACAGGCAAACATATGCATTTGGGGTTGGTTTTTTTTTTCTTCTTCTTTTTTTCCTTGCTCATTTGAATTCTTACTGACAACTAGTAGACTGAGTAGCAGTAGTGATAGTCAATGTTGTGTTGTCGCAGTTACCCTCCCCTGGCATTGATTTTGCTTAGTGGTGAAATGAATTGTCAAGGTCACAACCTTTATTTGCCCACCAAAAAATCTTCTTGTCTTTGGTTTCAGGCTATAATTTCAAAGAATTACAAATAAATATGCTATATAACGTTGGATGTTGTTACTGATTGCTGACTGTAGCAGATGCAAGGGCATAAGATGTTTGCTCAGGACACCAAGCCTTTAAGCAGCCCTGGACTGCCTTGCTTTTGGGTGGTTGAGTTTTGTCTGTGGCTCCTATAGTATGTGTGTGGAGGAGATGGATAACTCCTCATGTAAAATGAAGCTCAGGAGCCACTGCCTTTTGCCTGGAGCACTACACAAATAACTGCAGGAGTCGTGTTTGCAATATGGAGCAGTTGCAGCCTTCCCAGTAGCTCTCAGGACACCAGTAGCACTAGAGTTTCACAAGCAGGTTGTTTCCAAGAAGGCCAGTCATTCACTGTATGTAGACTTAAACAGCTATGGCGGGAGCAAGTTTCACTGCTGAGAATAGCACAAGAAATGCCCTTTTCTCAGCCTGAGGCTTTAGGTACAGAGACCGAGAGAATTAGGATGCCTCAGTAGGCACCAGCCGTTTCGGTGAAACAGGAAAGTGTGTGTAGCTCTGGATGACTTTGAAGATGGTGGTCATGAGAGCAAGTGAGTTCTGTAGCAGAATGCAGGAGCAGTGTATCGCCATCATGTTGTTCACTCAGCTTATGAATTAATGGATGCTTACTTATTTGATGGTTGAAACAATTCCCCCACCCCCCAAGAAAAGAAAAGAAGAAAAAAAAAAACCAAACAAAAACCACCAAACCAAAAAACGGAGAATGATCAGTGAGGTATCTTTTAAGAGATAAAAAGATAAGCTAACTATCCTTTGACCAGAAATTGCTTTTGGGATAACACAACAGTCAGGGAAATCGAGTTAATGTGTGTTCTGCTGTTAGCTTCAGTAGAGTGAGAATTTTACCCCCAGGTAAATGTAGCAAAGGGATAAACGATTTTTCTATGTGTATATATTAAAAATACGTATATTATAATCAATATATTCTTTTCTTCTTCCCACAGACTGTATCAGTATGCATCTGTAGAGCAACTGTTCTCCCAGAAAAACATTTGTGTAAGCAGCTGAACTGCTGCGCTCTGATACCCAGAGTAAGAAGACTTTCTGTCCATGGTCTGCAGAGCAAGAATGTCCTGGAAAACAGAACAATAGGAAACAGTGATGAAATATAGGATGGACCTGATCTAGTGAATTACCTTTTCATCATCACGCAATCCAGCTCAAGCTGTACCTGCAGGCTTGACAGCCCTCTTCATTCACAAGTTGATGTATCTGTTTGCTGGCTTGGAGTGATGCAACGTAATATTTATACACTGTGAGGTGTTAACATGACAACCAGTAGCCGCACATGTCCAGTACCAGCAGTGAATGGACATATGACTCACTATCCAGCAGCACCATATCCATTACTTTTTCCTCCAGTCATTGGTGGACTGTCGCTACCTTCCCTCCATGGACTCCAGAGTCACCCACCAACTAGTGGATGTAGCACCCCGTCACCTGCAAGTAAGTGCTTGGTATTAATAGCATTTATTGACAAGTTTTCCTCTGTCAAAGACTGATTGTGTTTGTTCTGAAATTATTTTAAGAGTAATTGCAGTTACTCATCTATGATATATTTTACTTGGGCAAAGAGCATGCATTGTTTTGAAACGACCATTTTCACTTAATCTTACTTTTATAAAAATAAGCATGCAGCTGTATGATATACCAAAACTGTGGAAATGAGGGCTAATAAAACCTGGTATGGATTTTGGCATGCCCTGCATTATCGTGTTAGCTGCAGAATCCGATGTTGTGTTTAAAGAAAAACTGGCCGTTGTGTATTCATGAACAGCAATGATTCCTCAGTACAGTATTCTCTCAAGTTGCACAGTAATTAATATGACTTTCATTTTCTTCTGTAAGTAACTGCTTTCTTCCTGGGCAGCTTCTGAAGAGCACCCCAGTGGACAGCTAGTAGCTGTGAGCTGCCTATGGCTGCAGAACGAGCACCTATGGCTGAGTTCCACATGTAACACTCTTACATTTTCAGCACTTTTGAGTGTGTTGCGCAAGTTTTTTATTTATTGCTTTATGACAAACACCCGTTTTCTGCTTGGTCTTAGTTTTATATATGTTTAAGTGGCTCCAAACAAAGCAGTCCCAGATACTCTTTAAGTTGCATCTCGTGGACAAGATGTGGTCTTTGCAGTGGGTGACCGATGTATTTATCACCCATTTGAGGAAAACCAGAATGTATGTAGCTTTGTGGGTCAGTTTGTTGTGAAGGTGATTGCTTAAATACGTTGTGATTGTTAATGAAGGTCTTGACCGAACAGCACATTTGCAGAACAACTACACTTTCTACTAAAGGAAAAGGAGACTTGTTATAGCAGTGCCCTTAATACATCTTTCAGCCAAAAGCACACAGAGTTAGAGCTCCAAAGATGAATGGGAACCACAGTGAAGACAAAACTTCTGAAGATTAAAGTCGTGGGGTTTGTGCTGCCTAATACTAACTCTGGCTTCATGTCTCATATATGCGTATTTGAAGACAGGGCAGCCTTGGAGTAAAGTGTTGGGGTTTTTCCTAGTTACATGAACAGTTTTCATCCAGTCACATGTGGGAAGAGGTATAATCAGTCAGGCTTTTATTTGCACTGTTTTATTGCAGGGTGTTTATCTTTATTGGAAGTGAAAAATGAAACACTTTGACCAGAAAGTCTACAAGTAACTGTTCAGCTTTCTAATCCTGTCAGAAATTATCCTGGTTAATTATCAGAATACTCTACTGAATTTATCCCCCTGGTATTGCACTCACCTGTTGAAGAAACAGTGTTACTAGTTAATGGTAAGCTACTTCTGAGGCATACCTTGGTAAATATCAAATGTATATGATCGGAAATGCAGAGTTTTTCTTTTCTGCAAGTTGTTCCTGTGGAATTAAGACTGTGTTGCAGATGCATTATTAATGGTTAATAAATCAGTCAGTGTTCAGCCTTTCAGAAAAGTAGTGCTAAGTATGAATTTCTGACAATATGCAAAATAAGTGGTTACTTTTGAATCTTTGGGTTTGTGTCTCTATGCCCTGGCCCCAGCATTTCAGGACAGTATTTTTGTTGAGGTACTTCGCAGCACTGGCTCGCCTTGACTGAGCATGACAGCCTGGCAGCTGTTGTGCATAGCTCAAGGCAGCAGTATTTGAAAATACCAGCTAAAATTGGCAAGACAGGGAGGAGGGTGACTTGAATGAGAATTTCTTTTCAGACACAGTCCCCTGCAGGATGACTCTTCTGGTTTGTACTACTGTTTTCTTATCTTTGGTGCCAACAGTCTTTCTTGTTTCGAAACCTGTAGACTTCTGATTCTGGAGCTTAAGGCTAATGTCACTAGAGTTATGGAGACAAGTTCTTGGAAGCAAGCAGGTTGAGCTTTGGGTTATATTTCAGGTTTTTGTTTTTCATTGTGGATATTTTTTTGTAAATTTTTTTTTTTCTTACAATGAAGCCACCCATGGGCTGAGGTCAGTATGATTGATGGCCTCTATTAAAGTTAGAACTTATACTGGGTGGTAGAAGCATATAGATCTCGCTTGCAAAGACCTGAAGAAATTAAAGTTTGGCCAAGCCACTGCTCTTTACACGCTTGAAGCTATTGTACTATTTATCTTCCAGACTCTTTCCATTTATGCAAAATCTGATAGAAATGGTTTTACATAACAAAAATGCTATAAATATCTCTTTGATCTTTTTAAAGCAATGCATTTCAAAAGCTTTCATTTGAAGGTACAATCATTTAAAACTTCATAATATTGTCCTGTTTTGTTCTGTTCTGTCTTGGTTTTAGACTTTACATGATGGCAAGTAACCTTATATCAAGTTGTACTAAGTTACCTTAAACTACAGTTGGGGTAGGTATCTCCAGTCTTGTTAAACAGACAATGGTGTTTTAGATGTATGAATTTTGCGAGCACAAGGGGCTTACAATAAGTGTTCAGGATGGAGTGATTTAGTTTCATTGATGTTAATAATGGTGTTACCTCCATGACCTGTGACTTGGCTTCTGTTTTTATACAGAGATACATAGTACAAAATACTTAATAATTAGAGGGCTGGTCACAGTTCTAAAGGGGTCAGAAAATGAAAAAATATCACTTTTATGCATACATGAACTATGCATTAGCACCGAACAAGACCACGGTCAAGAAAATCATTATTTTTGTAAGGCCGATTGATTTACCTACCATTGTATTACACCATACAGCACAGAGCAGTCATCTTCATGCCTGATATCAGATGGCATGCAGGTTTCCTCTGTTGCATTAATAATGAGTAATTGCTTCTATATGTAAGAAAAAAAAAAAAAAAAAAGCAAAGACTGTTTCAGGAGGTTACTGCTTGGCTCATTTAGAATGGTAAGGGAAGGCGAAACTGGAGACATTCCTATACTTTCTGGGTCGTGTGCCAGCCTGTCCCAGACCACCAGGGTTCGGTGCTCTGCTGGACTGGGAGCAGCTGTGGGAAATGGATGCTTAACAAAGGTCCTGCAGAGCATGATATGCTTGCAATCACAAAATGTTAGTGAAATATTTGGGGGAGGAATAAATAAATATGGGCAAATATTGTTACATGACATTTTATTAAAGTAAAAGCTTCTTAGGTTCAGGTGAGTAGTGGTCATGCAGGCACACACAAGCCGTTGTGGTATCTGGGTGGCATTGCTCATTAGTTCTGGGAGACCCATCTTGCCATCATGAAGCCTAACACTGGTAATGCTGTTGCCAGAGACCAGTAAGGCAACTGTCATGATGTGAAAACACCAGTTTAAGAAGAGTTTGCCTTCTTTATAAAGCATCTGTTGTGGAAGTAATGGCAACTTCTAATTTCTGGAAAAAGACTAATTATAAAAATTAATCTTAAACCCCCCCAACAAACTACAAAAAAACCTCTAACCAAGTAAAGCACCACCTGAAATTTGAGAAGGAAGGTATGTAAAAGCCATGCAGATCATGAAAACAGTGAGGGAGGTACTGTCTGTATGTTATGGCTGATGGAACTGCAAGGCGCACAGCAATGTTGCAGTTTCACAGGCGAATCTTAGCACTGGGAAGGTGAAGCCATGCTGCTCATTGGTAGAGTATCTTTGTAAGATGTCTGTAGTGTTAGTTCACCACAATGGCTTTTACAGAATTTAACATGGGTAAAGACTAAGTAACAAAGCCAGTTGGTGTGAGCTGAAGACTGTGTCACAGGGAGGGAAAAAAAATCTTAATCTGAGCTAATGCTGTGATGAAAGTAATCCTTCAGTGTGTCCTAGATCAAATTAAGGTAGATTCTGGACAATAACCACTGTTGGAGCCACTAAATAATAAAACACTTTGGTAATTATTCCCTTTCTGATTGGATTGAGCATCCTGCTTCAGGCATCCTGCTTGAATGGGGCGATGTGTATAGCCCATGGCATTCAATGGAAGCAATGCCGTATTCTACCTCTAGCCCCACACCACATTTTGGTCCGTAGGCTGCCGGCGTGAACCTTTGGATCCTCAATATTCTGCCTTCATTGCAAGGGAGTAGCTTGGTAAGGGGGCAGGGGAGATCAGTGAGCCTGATATACAAGAATGTCCTGGAATTTATATAAACTTAGTAAGAATGCTTCACCCAGATAGTTTTAAAAATAAATAAATAAATCTGAATGTGTTATTTAGAGGGCTGTTGAGATGTCAAGGAGAAAAATCAGCACTAAGGTCATTCGTTGTATTTTAGCCAAGCTCTTCCATACGTTTCTGTCTGGGGTGTTTTAAAAGTGCGCTGTAAAAAATAAAGAACTTTATATTCTGTTTTATGTAAATCTTTTAAGTATGAGAAAATGTATGGAAAGTAGGATCATCTGAGGAACTGGAAGAGGTAGACAAGGAGCTAACAGCGGCATTTCTTCTGAGTAGTGCTATGTAAATACTAATTATTATATTTAGTAGTCAGTATTGCATCTCGGGCTTTTCAGATATGCTCAGGCCACGCAGATTGTTTAAGTGTTGCTTTCTGCTGGAATTGCTTTTTCTTCCATTATTGCTGGTTATTTACCACTTGAACTCCAACTTAAAAGATTGCTTGCTTTTTTTTTTTCTTTTCCTGGGAAATGGTTTTTCCACTGGTATCATTAAAAGAGTACAGTTAAATCCAGTGTTACTGGTGTAGTACTGCAAGATATTTTTGCCAGCCCCACCCGTTGCAGGAATTCATTTACTTTTCCAGTTCTGTTGTTAATCATTATATTGACACAAAAAGTCCTCCCAAAAGCACTCTTTGGCAGATTGCATTAAATATGAATAGCAGATATTCATTACGATGTGTTGCCCCCAAGAGAACTCTAAACTATCTGCACTACTCATGAACAGGCAAATACACTAATTCTCCAGCTATTCAAATTATTTTCAAATAGTTTAGTGTGTGTCTAATAAAAACAAGAATGTCTCTGTTTCCCTTAATTACTTAGAAGGTCAAGGACTCCCACATCTCACTTTACTTCACAAAATGGGGAATATTTCTGTTGGAGGTTGGAGTATGGTTAATACATGATGGATTTTTTTCCTTTGGCACAGTTACCGAGGCAAGTGCTGTCTGTAATGGACTAAAAAAAAACCCAACCCCTCATCACTCTTTGTCATTCTGGAATTGTGTAAAATAATATTATAATGGTTGTATTGAATTAGGAAACAATATATGCATCAACATGCTTGATTATGTTGTTGAGCTTTTTCATGCCTTCTAATTTTAGTGTGACTGTCTCCCTTTTTTCCCAGTTCTGTCTCCCTAGGAACGCTTGCTATGTAGTCATTTACGTGTATCTGCAATTAACAGATTACTTTTAAAACTTCTAATGTACCTGTTCAGTGCATATGTTGCACGCCTTTACTGAAAAGACAGAACATGTGTTTGCATTCAGAAAGAGTGGGATAAACAGAATATGAATATCAGATTTCTTAGCTACAGCCAATGTTGCCTCATGCTGGCAAGTCTGAGGAGCAATATCCAGATGATACCTTGCAGATATCATTCATGACCTTGGAAACCACCATTTCTTTTCAGTTCTTCCTTTTTTTTATGTTGTGGGCTTTTTCCTGGTCAGGCTCTTTGTGCAGCTTGGAAGCATCCATGCTTTGATTAATAAAACTATGTTACATTAACATTTTCCGATTGTAGCTAATCTGAAACTATTAAAAAAAATTAAACTTATTTTTTCACGTTAGAGCTTCTTTTTTCAGTACTGTCATTTTCTAAAAAAATAGGAGCACCTCTTGACTCAGCGCAGCTGGTGGCTCTTGCCATAGCTCTGCACTGCAGAGGTGAATCTTTGTCATCCTGCAGATGCAGTCCGCTTTTTAGCGGGCAGCATTCTCATCTGCAAGAAATCGGTTTTGGGTGTGTACAGACAGGAATTTGCTTTCTGGGAGAAAGCCGAATTTAGAAATTGTCTACTCTGGCAGAGAGAGCATGTGGTGTAATTTTGACGTGCTCCATAATGGCTCTGTGCATCCCTTATAGACCTGCTGTAGTCTGAAGGAGCCTGGCATTTGGAAGTGTAACAGGAGCTGTCAAGAGAATTGCTCCTTCCCTCCTTATGGGCCCCAAAGCAAGGAAATTCCCCAGCAAAATGCCTTCTTACCTAAGGTTGGAAATACATTTCTATGGAGTATTGTGAACGACCTTTTTCTTTGCTCTGGCCCAACAAAAGGAACACTCAGTAGACACTCCTGAGGCTGGGGACATCAGGAATGCAGAGCAAAGGGATGGTTCCAGTCCCCTGCTGCCGGGTCCTACTGGGTGACGCCTCTGCCTCCCCTCCACCAGGTGATGGTGTGTTTGGTGTCGATTCATCCATTACAAATGAAATGCAGTGTATCATTCGAAAGGAAAATAATACCAGACTTTGGGTTTGGCACGGTAGTGTCACCCAAAGTTTTCTCAATGTCTGATGCTTTTCCAACCCAAAGCAATAGATGCAGTCTTCTGGAATTGTTAATTGTGTGATATTTCATGGTATTAAAATTGAACATAATCTTTCATTTTGACAGGTTTACATCCGAAGGTATGTTTAGCAGCAACAGTTTTAAGAAAACTTAATCATGTTGTTTTAATTACATGGAGAGTTTCCATTCAGTCATGTTGCCATGTTCAAAGGCGTGTCACCATGGGGCTTTTGTAAATACTTTTTTTTTTTTTAAGCTAAAAAGTGCTTTTATTTTGCTTCAGTGCTGATGTTGGTAAGACTTTCCTCCTTTATTCTTCTTGGGTTGTTATTTTGTGTTTACCATCCTTTTAGCAGTATGCAGCATTTAGTTGGGAAGCCTTATTTAAGATTCAGATAGAGCAAACTTTTTTCAGAAGAGATCAATTTACAGTTTTCCTCAGCTAGAATATCTTCCCCTTTTGCCTATTTAGGGAATATGGGGAGCAAGTTGTGTTAGGTTATGTGGACTTTTCAGCTGTATCAATGACAGCATGTTTCCCATTTAAAATGATAAATGCTCACCCTATCTGATGAGCCCCGAAAGGGCAGGGAATCCTTTTTCCCTTCCTTTGTCCTTCAGTGCTTCGTTTCCTTTCTTACTGCCCAGAATAGTCCTACATCAGTAATATTCATAAATGATTTACAAAAGTAATTCCTGTGTAATAGCTTGGGACGTCAAGATTTTATGATGCTGCCAGATGTGCTATCAAACAAAATTATCTGGTTCAAAAAACTTGTGATAAATCTAGTCAGAGAAAATTCCCCAGGGCAAACTCACCCTCTACAAAAGTAACTATATCTCATAAAATTGTTAGATTCTCCTTTACCACATGTTTGAAATCAGACAAAGCAACAGTTTTATTCACGTGCAAACTTCAGCTTGGGATAAACTAACAAACAGGAAGGACTGGCCTTAAGCAACAGAAAACTCCTTTCCTTTCAAAACACCATGCACGCTCAGAGGAAATGTCAGAGTAAATATCAGAAATATTCGGAAAACCAGAACCTGCATCCCTAAGATACTCAACTGTTTTGTCTAGATAATGCATTTTTAGAAAGTAGTCATACCCTAAATATAGTGGGTCTCATCTGGGTGAGGCAGCTGAGCTCCTGATTGCTGTATCTGAGCCACCCTGAAGTTGTGCACTGAGCAACATCTGCCACATACATGTGTGTGTGTTCATTCCTTCATGGTCTCTGTAGGGGAAAATGTATGGGCAGCAGGGCCCATGTTTTGTCCGGGAGTTCAGGTTTTGAAAGAGGTGGAAGCACTGGAGGTGCACTGGAAGTCTCTGTATGGCTATACCTCTGTGCTGGAGAAGGCAGGACCCAAGGCAGTGTGCCTTTGGCTTAGACTTATAGGTTTGTGGTGGTCCTTTTTTCTCAGGAAAGCCTCCGAGAAAGTCCAGCTGCCTGCACAAATGAGCTTCACCAGTGTAAGTAGTTTAGTTATGCCAGAGTAGCAAAGATTTTGAGCATGATTTTCATCCCATAGTTCAGGGTGTTTGGAAGAGGGGCTGGAAGAAAGTCCTGGCTGGGAGCTTTTGGAGGAGAGAAATGCTGAGTTCAGGCGATGGAAGAGTTTGGTTCAGCATTTCTTGGAAGTCCAGAGCAGAGCGTGAGAAGTGGGTCTGGAGGGCTTGTGGTGTGCCACGTCTCTGAGCAATGCGCCGCTTCTTTTGGAGTAGTCTGAGATGTTCATGGGCTTGGTGTGCTGCCTGCTGTTACACAACGCGCTTGCTTATAGTTCAAATCTAGATGGACGTCAGCTAATGTATGCAAGCAATAGGTGTGGGCCTCCAGGTGGAGCTTGATCTTTACTATTTTTCAGTGCTGAAGGCTAGTCAAATTTGATTTAAGTTTGACATTAGCTTTCCTGAGTTTCATATGTTTAAATCTCAGACTTGCACTATGGCTCATACTTGCTCTTTCAAAGACATCTGAACTGCAGGAAATAAAGTCGAAACTTTTATTTTTTTTTTAAAAAAAAGGACAAACGCTGTGGAAAACTCACAAAAATGCTCTCCTCATCCTTTTACCTTCCTAGGGATAGATTCAGACCCCACCTGACCACACAGCTCCTGCAAAGGCTATGGAGACTCTGTCTGTGATCACAACTGGAGATCCTCCTCTTCTGTATGTGTGCAAAAATTATCTAGTTGCTTCTTAGAAATTAAAGCTTTTATCTTTCAGCTAGATCAGGAAGGGTGTGTAAGAGTGGATAGTGTTCTTTCTGTATATTTAAGACTTAGATGCTTTTCAAAAGCTGGCTTTTACTAAAGATGTATTTGGGTATTTGCAGAAATGTGGGAATATAATTTTTGAGATATGGGAAAAAATGTATGCTTATGCAGTTTTTGCTTCTCAAAAGTTCTTAGGTAATTTCAAGGCTTCATAGCATAACATACCTAATTAGAACCTTTTACAACCTGCATTGTTTTTTTCCAGTCAATTATTAAATACCCAAAAATTAGTTTTTATGAAGAAAATGCCAGAAGTCTCTTAAATATAGCTGTAACAGCATCAGTTTTCCCTCCCTGTATTTAAAAATATAAAGAAAGAGGTTCTTTAACAATACTGAATACACCAGGGGAGAAAGGTGGTGTCCTGCTGCCCGCTCTGCACAGCCCTCAGCTTTTTTCACAGGTTCTGCCCAAGGGCTTGCAAAACCTCTGGGCTCTAACAACCTCTGCAGCTGTATTTGAGGGAGAAAAAACTTGGCTCCCTTTTAAGATTGAAAGTGTCCAAGCCAAGAGCCGGAGCGCTGCCCTGTCACAGTCAGGTCACCGTCAGCGGAAAATGCAGTGCAATTTCCTGTGCATTGTGATTTTATCTGGGTACCATGCAAGCAGTAATGTTACACTGCTGTCGAGCACAGCATCTGACAGAGGCGATACCTAGGGGCTACAGCAGAACCAGTGGAAATCCCCATTATGTCTATCCTTATTCCCTTCTTATCCTCATCCCTTCCAGCCACTGAGCGATACTTGTTTGAGGGTAACGATCCTGTAGAGAGATGCACAGACGTTCAGTTTGGAGCCCTGAGACAAGGCCATGTTGTAAATCTGCAGTCTTCGGAAGAATTCACCTGCATACCAGCATTACCTAAAAGCTATCAGTGAAGGCATTTGGTGGGAAATAGAACTGTATCATGTAAACAAATCTGTTTATGATATATTGCTTTCACATAGCGATTCCAGGATCAAGAGTTCTGTCATTTGAGAAATTAAATCCTGCGAGAATCATTAAAAGTATAGAAATAGTGATGTCATTACAAAATTAACTAGCTATAAACCCACAGGGTGACATATCAATTCATAAAAGGAATAGCAAAACATAATGCAGGGCACATCTGCTGCTCCGATTCCTGCAGAACCATCAGCCTATTGGTATCTGCAGACCACTTGAAATTGAACATCTGTTAGAAGCACTCAAAAAAGCAGCAGGAGAAGCCGTACACCTTGCAAAACACTTTGCTGTCAGTAACATCATCATTTCAATAGTGTATTCTTACAAAAATTGTTATAAGTCCCCTTCAGGTCCTAGATCTTCCTGGCATTGTTTCTTAAATAGCAACAGCATGAGTAATTGTAAAAATAACACGGACTTTTCTAAGGACTTTCCTAACATTTTTATTACTTTTTATTTATTATACCACTGCAACACACAAACTGCTATAGAGTTTCCAAACAAAGAAGGAGATATGATCTCTGTTCCAAGTAGCTTGGAATCAAGAAAAGGAAGACATACAAAGAGTAAGAGAAAAGGGTAAGAGAAAAGAGACTTCTTGGCCAAGCGATGGAGGTGAAGGAAAACTCACATCTTAGAAATGCAAAGCTGAGTTGGGGCTTCTGAAGAAAAACGGCTGGATGCTTGGAAACAAGTCAGCCCATGGAGAATGACCTGCTTCTTGCATAGACCAACAGTAAGGTGCTGCAGCTTATTTCACAAAACTCGCGTGTGCAGTTGGTGATTGATTAAGTATCATAATTGAACTGCAATTGAACTACATCATCTTAGCTCTTAACTGAACTGGTCAGGTTGACAGTATATTTCCCCTAGCTGCATGCTCCGGCAGAGTCCAATTAATTGGCAATTTTCTTCTGTTTAACAAAAACAGAAATATAGTTAAGCCAGAATAGAAAGATTTCAATATTGATTAGTGGTGGTTGGTTTTCAAAAGTGATCTGACAGACATTTGGAACATATCAGCTGTCTCATGGCACTTCAGCCAAACATCTTGGAGCACGGTTTGCTTTCCTCTGTTTTTATTACTTGCAGAAGAAACAAACTCTGCCAGGATGTTACTGGAAGGGATGTTTGCCATTTTAATATGTAGTTACTCACACAAACTTGATGAAAACATATTGCAATATCTTTGATTTTTAAGAACAGGTAATTGTATTTGCCTGTAGTAAAAAATGTGAATCATTGCTGTAAATTATTTGGGAAGGTGAATTAAAACATACAGCACAAGTCCCAAAAAATGCTTAGTTTTATTCAGCAAGTACCAAAGTGTTAGACTGGAAATACTGCCCATCTCACTTTTTTCAATAACCGAAATATTTTTACCTTGTGGTCCAAGACGAAGCTGGAGTATTCCATAACCAAGGTAAAGCCTAACTGAGGCAGACTATCAATAGTGTAAAGTGAAAAGTTTTCCACTTCTACTATGTGGAAAGTCACTAATGCGCGCAGTTTAAATGGAGTTTCTGCCAAACCTGTGTCACTGTTGTAAAGCGCCCTGCGTGTGTGCTAACAGTGCTGAGAATACTGAGCGCTGGATAACCCAGAATTTAAAAATATAATGAAGTACACATAGGAGGAGCATTAGTACTAAAAAACAGACTGAGATATGTGCATTTTTTCTCCCTAGATGTTACTTTTGGTAATCCATTTTTTAGTCGGTTCTGGACCACTGAAACTTCTTTGGCTGCCCAGATGTCTCCACAGTTATAGTCCCAGTAAGAAAGCAGTGAAGTGATAAGAAATGTGTGCCCCTGCTTGGTAAACTTTGTCTTTTTGGGGAAAAAAATATATTTCAGAGGATCTAGACAAAGCTGTCAAAATGCCTTCCTGAGGTCCTACTGCTGCAAGGGCTAATGCCTCTCCTTTTTCATCGCATGCACTGAGTACATTTTGGGGTCTAGCATGTTTCTTCTATTTGGAGGAAAAAATGTAGATTTAGGGTCAGATCTGTTGTTTGAGACTGGCAAAGAGCTATTCAGTAACATACAATCACAAAAGGAATCCAGCACTTGAAGTCCCTTTCCTTACCTGTAGCTTCAAGTTTCCGTTCACATACCTGTCACCCAGGAACTCTCCCTTTAATCTTTTTCTTTACTTTCTTGTCCATGCAACTTGTTTGGTTGTGTCTGGGTTTATTTATTTGATTTCTGTGGTGTTTGTGTGCTTCTGTGCTTTTATCCCATACATATAATTACACAAAATGCTTCTGCTCCCTCTTTCCTTACTGGAGGAATTGTTTTGTATATATCCTCAAAGTGGAAGGGTCACATCTTCAGTGAGATGTTGTCTTTGGGGCAAGAGGGATGCAGAAGTATTTTTTTAGGAAGGTTAGACTGGTTCTTGGCAGCCAAGTAAAGGAAAGTGCAGTCGGGTTGGGGGGGGCAGGGCTTATCCCTGGATGATGATACATAAGGCAGATGGCTCCTGGGATTTGGTGTAAAAAAACATCTAAAAATTTGGGAGCCAGTGAACAAATTCAATTTCTGAGTTTCTCAGAGATGATACCAGCCAATGGGGGCTCTTTGCCTGTGTCTGCCGAGCACTGGTCATCCTGAAAAAGTATTGGAGAAGGCATTAGAGCCACGCTGCTGAGTCACATCACCTTTATCGAGTTTCCAATCACAAGGTTGATGATAAGTGTGTGTGACGATTTGAGAGAAATGTTGATCATTGTCAATTGTCTGTTGGTCCGGAAAGTTGGGAACCATTGACCTAACGGATGTCTCTAAGGTCAAGGAGACTTATTTCCAAGGATTTGTGCCCAGGATCAGACATCAGCCTGCTAGGAGGAGCATGAAGAAAGGTTGCTGTCACAACAAAGTATCACTTTTTGTTAGGATGGACTACTTTTCCCTTATCTTTCTACCCAGAATACTTATCTTGCCTGACCTGATTTCAGAATATCTTGTACTGTACAAGGCACAACAATACAAGGCTCAAAACTGTGTACTAGGATATGTATCATAGGTTGAAACTGGCTCCAATGAGCTTCAAATCCAACAAGGGGCAATTTTTTTTGTGAGTCTGTTAATCACTTCAAACAGACTTGCTCCCCAAATCGTTGGGAAACATGAACATCTCTGTAGCCAGGTATGCCTATGCAGGCAGTGAATAAAATCCTGCTGCCATGCTAGGTGGCTCTCTACATGGTTATCACTGACTGTAAAGCAGCCAGAATTGGGTCTGTCCATTCAAAGTTCACTGTAGGTCTTTGCAGAATGACCTTGGACTGGCTGCCTGTGCCAATGTTTTTGTGTTCAGGAGGGTGTTTGTAATAAATTATTATCTGAAATGTTAGGCTCAGCCCTTCTTTCCTAATAAGATATTATTTTCTGTGCAGTGTTTGTGTTGGAGCAGAAGGTCTGGGACAGCTTGGGGAAACAGGTGAAGGAGGGCAGCCGGGGTTGCTGGAAGGATTGCTGGTATTTCTGAAGGACAGAGGGAACGGACTTCACCTGTGGCATACATTTGTTATAGATTCCCTCTGCGATGAGGAAATGAGTACAGTCAGTGCTTTGTAATTAACTGTGAGTGGAAAATCTCTGGAGATGGCTAAAACAGATTTGTTCACTTAGAGAAGAAACGCCATGACTTAACAGGTGTATGGTGCCTGTAATGTGCTGCTTAGGAGTTCTTCAGGCCTGGCTGCAAACAAAATATTATCCGACTATAATAACATTCTGAACCCAAAGACCTTAACTGGTTTCATTATCAAGTGAGCGCCTGAGGGGAAATACACAGATGGAAAGGCATTCCTTTCCCTTGGTATAATGCTCCCGTGCCAGAGAATTTATGGCCAGGATGCAGTTGGCCCTAGCATGGGCGCCTGGTGGAGGAAATGCATGAAGCCATTCTGGTCTTTTTGTTGGTTTGGGGTTTTTGTTTTTTTTTTTTCCTTGCAATCTGCTTAAGGAGTGAATTTTGACTGCCATTCCCAGGCTTCGGGACAGCACAGCTGTATGCCGCAAGCTACAAACTTGTGCCGACCCCTTCTCTCTGTTGTGGTCCTTGTTCTCTCCCTGGGCAATGGTGAAGGAACAGCCCTGCTTGGAAAACACCCACTACCATGACGGGTGGATTCAGGCTCCTCTCTAGGTCAGCATGATAAATTAAATGGCATGATCTTCTTAGAAATTAATTTATCCCAGGGTATGCTGGCAGGCTGATCAGAAGTGGTTTCCTAAAACTGTGTCTCTTTTTTTTTTTTTTTTCCCCCCTCTCACTATTTCTGGTGCAGAGGCAGATCTTGGAAAGATCAGCTCTTTCCTCTGTATTCACAACCTGTTTGCTATACATCTACAGGGCAGAGCCCTATAGCTCAGGCAATCTGAAAGGCTACATGGGAGGGAGGCTAGAAATACTAACTCATCATTTAGCTAGTTGAGGTGGCTGTAATTTTTTTCTGATTCATTAAATACTCTATGGTTTCTCAATTACAGTTGTCAGGAGAAAGGTATGAAAGCCAAGCTTTTTTGAATGTGTGACCATAGAAGCTGATGTTCCCTGGAGAGGAGTCTGGTCCGTCCATTGTGGACGACTGTTATCTTGGAGAACCTGGAAGATGAACATGCAGAGCACATTAGGTAGTTGTCTAAAATACCATTAAGTTTTTTGGAACTGAATAAATTTGCAAAGTTAGAAATTGCATGCAGGATCCATGTTATATTTTTGTGTGTGTACGTGCATGTATCTAGACTTAGTCAAGAACCCCGAAGGTATTGAAGTGACAACTGAATAAATAATGAAGTTGTGGTTCAATTGTAAATGTTAATGTTTTTGTGAAAGACTGGAGAAGTTCTTTTATTATTCAAACTGTCTTGTTCCTTCCTTGCTTATATATCAGTTTTACCCTCTTTTTGAACATTGTATATGGTTTCACGGTGAAGAGTTCACAAACCTTAAAATGTTGCCTTCTTGTCAGTGACACTGATCATAGTGCAAAGGTCTTTTTAGAATTTCATACAGATCACATAGCTCCGTTTGTTAAAAAAAGGTCAGAAAAAAGGTCACCAGAATCTTCCATTGTTGGCAAAACTACCTATTTTTTTTTCTTACTCTCAGTCATAGAAACAGCTGAACAAAACTGATTTCACTGAAGTTATTAACAACAATCAACCACCCCCTTTCCCCAACCTTCTCCCTTCTTCTAACAGACATCTGGCATGGAAAATTTAAGCTAAGTATTTCTATCAAGGCTATAAGCAACCAGTCTGCTGCAGGCAAGAGTAAGAATAAGGAGTTTTGGCAGCACTGCCGACAGCAGCTTCTTAGTTTGAAGATGTTTTGTACAGGTGTAAAAACACGATGCCAAAGTACATTCTGATATTAGCATAATGTACCTTGTGTCCTGTAATTAACTGCACCTACCTGTATGTTGGCATTTCTCTGACTCTTGCCATCCTTTAGACTGTGTGTATCTGAGGATCTAATCCATCTAAGCCTTGGACACCCTGAACTGCAAATGAAGTCAGAGAGCTGCAGGCGCACAGCTCCTGGCAGGATTATGCACCCAGTGAGCTATTGCTCTCATTATGTTGCACTGCAATATATCATCAGTGTGAAACATCATCCTAATGATGCATTAGTGTAATACATCATCAGGGGAGTCCCACCAGTAATGTATTACTCCAAGTATGGTGCTACTCAGTAAGAAAATCATCTCACAGTCCTTGTGTTGTTTCAGAACAGCATCAGCGAAGGCAAAATACGTTGCCAAAGATTGATGCAGCTTCCCAATTTCATAACTGTGTTAATGGTGGGGGTGCCTTCTGTACAATCTGACTTTGCAATTGTATTTTCAAAGAGGTGTATTTTGGTGGTCCGTCTTTGGTTGCATTTCTGTTTGGAAGGAGCAGGAATTGATTCTTTAGATTGATGGTTGGGCGGCTTGAAAAGGAAGCTGTAAATCTCCTGCCTGACTGCCTGTTATATAATTCTTGGGGATGGGGAAAGGGTTTATGAAAACTTAGTGCCAAAATTTGCAATTTTAAGGATTTTTCTAGTGTCACCCTGATACATTGTCCTGTTTCAGTCACATACACTGAGAGAAATATGTTTAAAAAGCAGTCTCACAAAAATTAAACCCCTCTGTTTCCTGTATCAGCCCATTGATTTTCTTTGGTCTGCAAGATCCTGTAGTAAAACAATATTTCCCACGGGAGTTGTCTCAAAGGCAAGATTTACTTCAAGGGGCAAGGCAATTGGATGACTTCGTTTACACTTTTGAATGACAGTGGTGATACTGCGAGGTGCTCACTATGGGATTGCATCAGTTCCAGGGACTGCCAGATGGAGAAGCGTAGTTGTCTGTGGTCCACATACAGAATACGAGGGCTGCACTGCTCCATAGGACACATCCATAGAGGGATTGGAGGGAATATTAGCTATAAAATAGACATTTCTGAAACATGGTTTTATACACGGCTAATGTTTTCTAGAGTGATTTTTGGATGCATCCAGTTTACAGGTGCAAGACAAGGAAACCTAAAGGGAATCTGAACATCAGTGTGCTTTTGAATCTGCATTGCATATTTTCAATGCTGAAATGCTGCACACGGGTGGTTTTTTTTTAAAAAAAAATCTTCCTGGTCACAGAAAAACCTCAGCAAAACCAAGGGGCAGTTTTTTAGTAGGTTGAGCAAAGTTTGTTCTCCCATTGCTTTTGCTTCTTGTTCTCTTGTATTACCATATAACCAGACTGAGAGGCATGACTGTGGCCCTCCTGTCAGTCACTCCTTTTTTACCTGTAAGGCTTGTGTAAGGTTTTTACCAACTGCTTCTGCCTGGGTACCTATGTCAATAAGATTAAGAAATATGGTAACATGACTATATTTGCAGGGGCACCTACTGAGCCCTCTGTTATGACAGCAAAATGGAGATTTTTTTTTTTACTGCTATAGCTTATTTCATTCATTCGCAATGTTTTTACTGTCCCAATCCAAAGCATGCACATATTGGTATAACTCAAGAAGCACTTTGCTGGCGTCATTCTTCTTCTACTGGTTAAGTGCTCTATGGGCTTTTTTAGGCAGCAAAAGCAGTACCCCAAGCCAAAAGAACTTCAGTTGTAACTTTCTTGAAGCCTTATTTGGGCAAAGTATGAATGGCCTTAAAAGACAGTAACTAATTTATTTCCTGAAGTGGTGCTGGGTTAAGATCATCATCACAAATCACACCGTCTTCAACGTTAGAGGCTCCCTCACTGCTCTAAGGAATACAAACTTGCTTTTTTAAGTTCCTCCTTGAGACTGGTTTAGGCTCCCAGAGATCCCAGCTTGCTCTCCAGGAGGATGACAAGGCTTCTGGTGCAGCACGGCTCCTTTGTGCTAATGCATAAGCAGCTGAAGGACCAAGCCTTTGCCTGTATGTCAGGCCGAAGAGTGAAGCCTAGTGACTCTCTTCCCAGTGACAGCCTGTCTGATACTTGCCTTTGATTTTAAATGAAAATGAAGATCAGCCTTGTTGGCAGCGTTAAGTAAGCAAAATCAAATAAAACCAAAAACTGCCCATTAAAAGAGCAGAAGTTTAAAGGCAGAGATCATTTAATGAGTTGATCTTTACAGTTTTTAAAACTTTAACATAGCCACTTCATTTCCCTGATGCTGTTGCTACTTTGAAATCAGGTTCTCTTTCCCAGACTGCCTGAACTGAGCCCTGATAGTAAATAGTTTTCATCAGCAAAAATTAAAAAGATGATGACCTTAATCTTCTGATTTGGCTGCTGCTTAGGGTTTATTTTACCTTAGGATTGCTCAACTCGTGCCTTGGAGCCTTCTCGTTAGAGAAACACTGCCCTTCTCTGTGTACAGAGCATGTAATGAATCAAGCATTGCTGTAAATACTGTTTGTGAAGTGTTTCTGGCAAATTCCCTCGGCTTATTGCATAGTCATATATGGCAGATTATTGTGTTAATAGATTATTAAACTCTGCATGTGCACTTTAACCTTCTCTGAACTTTATTCTTGCCTTTTAGAAGGTATTAACTAAATCCAAATTAGTGGTGGGCCATCAATCAACAGTCGTATGGATTCTCTGACCTTACCGGTATGTCTTGTTGCATTGCATTGTGCTTTGTTCTTCCATCAGGTTGCACCATGACTCAGGCACAAACATGACACGTCAGAAATATAACGTGATGTGACACAGCCAACAAAAATATCAGTTAAGAGCTATGTGGATAGTTTCGATTCATCCAATTCATGGATTATTCGTTGTCCATTCATGTGTTGATAAAGGGTCTGGTAGTTTTCAACTTGCTGGCTGTTAAATGAAAGGGAAAAACAAAAAAAAAGCACCAAAGCAAAGAAACAATAGCTGAGACCCTTGTCCTTCAGCTGGGTTCTCCTGCATTCATTGCCCAGGCTGTGCACTGCAGTTCCAGCTGGTGGTATTTGGAACCTGTAAGTTAATTAGAAGGAGAAATTTCTGCAGCTAGCGATGTAGATATTCTGGGGAAAAAAACATTGCCCCGGGGGAGGGATGATATTTGAGCAGATTTATAGTGCTCTGAGTGTGCATATGAATGAGATGATGGCCTTCAACATGGCTTGCTGCTGTGGGGAACTGTCAGCTTTGCTCGGGTGGAAGGAGATCCATGGAGGGAAGCAGTGGAGATGAAGGGAAAATAAAGATAAAAATTGCATTGGTTTTAAAATGAGATTTAAAAATTCTTAAGGTACTTAAAAGCTGGCTCCCTTTTTACTCTGGAGGGGAAGTTAAGGAAAGAAACACCCCACATAAGCAAGCAGTGAAGATTAAAGTCTACTAAATATTTAGGGGGGGCTGGTGTGGTGTGTCACCCTGTGTAGGGGGCTCTCTGAATGCGTAAGACCCATCTCCCTCTTGTGTTTAAATAAAAATCACCCTGAACAGAATCCTGGTTTATTCTGCTCTGACAAAACATGTTTCCTAGCTTTGGTGTGCATGGGAAGGTCAGCGTGGTACAGGGTAGCGACAGGGAGGGATTTGCTGAAGACCATGGCCAGGCCAAGCCAAGGGACATGCTTGTCCCACCCTGGACTATGTGTTTCAATAAACTGCATCCCTTCAGCTGAAGCGTTGTTCCTCACCATGAGGGTGCTATACACTTTGTCTAACGCCTGTGCAGGGCTGCGGTGCAGTCGCCCACCCCACTGTGCAGGCTGGAGCTGCTGCTAGCTGCCCTCCTGAGAGGGCAATGGATGGGTAGGGCAGGTTCATCAATTACCTTTCTTTGGCAGAAGGATTGCATTTTCTTCATAGATGCTGAGAGAATATTAAGTGGGGTGGCCAGCAGTTTTAAGAATTGCCTTTGAATCCGTGTCTTTCACTTTTATCTTTCTTTCTCAACTTGAATAAATCTCTAGAGGTTGCTAATTGCAGCATGTTTTCTTTAGCACTGGAGTGGTGGGCAGCACATTTTTAACCTTGGCTTCCACAGAGGTTTGGTGTCACTTGACATGCATGTTGAAAAACAGTTGTGTGTTGCTCAACTCTGTCGTTCAGAGGCCCTTGTGTTTTTAAATATTTGTCACTGCAGCCTGCTGTCATTTACAGTGAGCCTTTATTGAGATCATTAAATGGAAAGTTTAAGATTAATTCCCTTTCAGGGCAAGAGGAGGAGGATAAATAACCAGTCCTGCTTGGTGTTCGTTCTTAATGACTCCAGCACAGTGTGAAAGAGTAAACAGTTTTGACAAAAGATGTAATTGATTGTTTGGGTTTGACTGATCACTCAAAAATGTAGCGTATCCTCATTCAGAAGATGCTCTGTAAGGTAATGAATGTGATACTGTTAGAAAACAGGGTCTCATGCCTAAGCAAGGGCAAGGTTTCATGCTGTGGCTCTGCTCGTGGCCAGGCTGGCAGCTGCTGGGAGTGCTGGTGCTGCTCCAGCCCTGTGCACCATGGTGGCTGCCACCTCCCTTCCTTTGGTGCCCCCTCTTATCCTCGGGGACCCAGTTCAGAGAACCAAACCAGTGGAAAGCTAGGCTACCAGGTATAAGAAAGATTAAAAGTGAAATGTTTTTTGCCAGTTTAGATCCCTAAATTTCCATGTTGGCCCAGGTCAATGGAACACCAAGGCTGGCATGAAGAGATGGGATCTTGGAGCCATGAGCACAGGGAGGAGGAAGACACCGTTGTTCAGTGGCAAATGGCCAGTAGATCTGCAAGCTGAATTCCGGATTATGGTGGTAGGACATGCTAACAGTAAAGTTAACAGTGGCATGGTTATACGTAGGCTTTCTGCATTCTCCAGCTGCCACCTCTAGTTTGTTACGAATGAAGATGAGAGCTTTAAAGACCACCTACTGTTTGCATCCTTGAATGCCCTGTGGGCATATTCATTCTGCTCACATCATGTCTAGATCTAACCTTGTCTTTTTATGTCCCCTTTTCTTGTGTAAGTTTTTCTCTTTCATTCCTTAATGTGCTAGTTTCATGCTGATTTTCTGTGCCTCCATGATTTCACTGTCAGAAGCACGGGTGATAAGCAGATCAGCAGTATGTTAGAGATGAAGTAACTTGTTATTCCATATCTGTGGAAGAGTGCCGCATATCCACAAAGGGGATGTACAGCAGTAAAAGTGAGAAAATACAGGAGGAATGTATAAAAGGCCAGTGAATGAAAAGGCCTGAAAATTCAAGTATTTGCTGTTAAATTTATGTCATAGGAAGACATTTTGGGTGCATAAAATGAACAAAGGGTCATATAATGCTCACATCTTTAGGATGTCTTTAGGAATGCAGGACTGTTTGAAAAGCTGAAATCAGGGTTGGCCTATTCGTATTATGGCTTTGTAATGCCAGTTGTGACTCTCTTGGGTTTAACTCATCCTTGCCTTCCTTGTCTCACAAAACCAGATGTAGGGTACCTGCAAGGGACCATAAGGAAATATTGAACAATTATCTGAGCAAGTCAATGGTACCTATTAAATATTTAGGTGATATGCTGAAAAGGCTGTCTGTCCTTTTGGATGTTCTTTGGAGATACTTGAGGGACTAAATAACACCCTGTATTATTTTTTATATGTATTTTGTTTCACAGAATATTTGTGAAATGAAGGGAGAAGTGCCACTACTGTGGTGGTTGAGGTTAGTAGGTGATCGGTCATGGGTTTGGAGCAACATAGTGAAAGGTGGCCAAGGTCAAGGTCCTTGTCATTGAATCATATGTGAAGAGCCCACTGGGTGACCAAAACCTAACTATAAGGCTGTAGCTAGGTGATAAGTACTCTCAACCCTTCCTGCCTGAGGAGTGCTGATATCTCTGCCTTGGAAGGCAAATTACAGGGGTTTAATCAAAAAGATTGCTCAATGGTACAAATAAATTTTCTGAAAAAGAAAGTTGAGGGTAGAAACTGCTCTGAGCTTCCTCACCAGTCAGTGCATGCACATGCATAGTTTTAGTCTTCATTATAGATAGGGATTGAATTCTATGGCTGAAGAGTATGTTGATGCCTTAGGCAGAGGATTGTTGAATAGCTGGGAAAGAAAAGCTTTCTTGCTTATCGGAGGGACACCATCAATGCCCTGCCCAGCATTTATGGCTGGTGAGCTGAATCATTTCTTAGTGCACATTGCTTTGTACTTCCAAGTGCTGCCACGTCTTCCCCTTTACTCGTGTTCTTCAGGTTCTGTATCATGCAGAGTGGTGAATAAAAAGATGTGTATTAGAGGAGAAAGGGTGAGAATACAGTTTATCTATTTGTGTTTCCTTTTCCTTCATTGGTGAGTTCATCCACATGAGCTTTCATCACTGTGAATATCTGGGATTATTCCTCCAGATAATGAGAGGTGTTCCCAGTTTCTCTTTCTCCTCAACAAACTGAGACCTAGATCCAAGTCTTGAGTCTTGGTTGGTTGGTGTGTGTGTTTGTTTTGGGTTTTGTTTTCAGAATATGACAGAGTACCAAGGGCACAGATCACTGTGTTTACTCTTTTCTGAGTCATTTCCAGCTAGTCAACCTCCTTTTGAAAAAGTGGGTGCCAGAAGTTTTGATGTGTAATAAATGCTTCACTAACATTATTTACGGTCACTAGTATCAACTTTCTACTTCAGTTTCCATATGTAAAATATGGTTTGTGACTGGATTGCGTAGTAATTGTACGTTGAACTGGTCAGTCACAGTGACTGACCATAAATTCCTTTAAGTCACAGCTTTTCAGGTGCATCCTCTTATGCTTTGTGGGTGACCTATATATTTTTATTTGTACATGTATGAACTTGAAATGAGATGATACTGGAAGACTGGTTATTGTAGACTGAGCCTACTTTATCAATTGCTGTGGTTTGCCCCCTGGAACTGATCTGGTCTGGTGTTGCCTTACCTAGTACTGTTCTTTCAGAAACCTTTGTCAGTGATATTGTTAGTAATACTCATTTTATCCCCTGGTTACTGAATTTCAGTGACACTGGATTGAGGCCAAATACCTATAAAATTGCCTTAGAAAGGTCTGTAATTGCAGATAGTTTCCCATCTACAATTACTTTTTGGAATAGATCAGCTAGCTTTCAATCTATGTTCTTCCCCATTGATTATGTCCACCGATAATTTTTAATTGGAATGTCATGTAAAACTAATTCAAATGCCTGACAGTAGTCTGTGTATTATTTCCCCAATAGTGTTGCCCACCATACTTGTAGAAATAACAAGCTTATGCAATAAGTCTTCTTTTCCGTAATACTCTGTTGATTTCCATTTGTTCTGCTACCATTCCTTAATTCTTTGCTGATTGCATTTGTAACAGGTTTTATGTTATTTTGTCTGAAATCAATACCAGGTTAGCTGATCTATAAATACCTAGCTCATCCTGCTTGCCCTCTTAAAATACTGGCAGAAAATCAGCTTTTTCAGCTGGCTGCAACTTCCCCCCCAAGCCTGGGAAACAGGATGGGAATCCAGACAAACTCCTATCACGTCCTGCCACACCCTCCCAACAGCACTGTCCCTGCAGAGGCAGTTTTAGTGTGTGTCCTGGTTCATGCACACCTTGCAAGCTTGCTAGGAGAAGTATATAAATTAGCAGGACAGCTATGGAAAGGAAAATGATCATATACCCCCAAAAAATCATTTTACTCTGTCTATAGTAGCCGTATGTCTTGTGAAGCAGTGGTACCAATACACATGCTAATAATGATCCATACGTTTGTTAGTGGCATGATGTTCTCAATCTTACAAGCCAGATGGCATCTCAAAAATTGTATGTGAAGCACTAAAAGGTATAGGATTGGAGAAAGTATAGGCAACAATAGGTAAAAGTCACAGAGACTTGCCCACTGGCCTCTCAATTACTGGGCAGCTATTTGCTCTGAGGAGCTGATAGCAAAAATAGTAAGTGTAGGGTAATACAGTATTGAGCGCACTTGCACATGGATAAAGGTACGAGTGATTTCCATGATGGAAGAGGAATCTGGGAATAGAGATCAGAAAATCTGTGGGCTTTGATGCCAGTACATTTTTGTATTTGGCTTGAGGAAAACTAATACAGAATTTGACACATTCTTTTCAGTTGACTGGAAATTTGTCTTCCTCCTTGTTTTGAGAGCAATTCTGAACTGGCCCATAATTGTCAAAGTGAAAAAAGGAAATCCTGTCGTCTCTGCTATTATGGCTTAAAGCACTTTTTCAATTAAATTATCATTAGAGTTACATCATGAAAAGTATCAACATAATCCGTTTAAGTATATCTTATAAGGCTCTTTACTACCAAGAAAAATCTCCTGTCTTTCAGGTACCAAAGTTACAGGAATTCATCAATCATGGACTCCAGGGAAAAATTCAGCCTTGATGTAACTCAGTAGTAGGCATTCATTTATATCATGCCTCGGTGCGTATCTCTGTCTGCACTAGGATTTTATATTTGTATTATCGCAGGACTTTGTGCACCTCTTGCATCAGGCTACTGCAGCTAGCACAATAACTGCTCTGTACACCAGTATTCCCTGCTAGTTTGGCTTCTATTTGATGTCATGTTTGTACTTCACCTGGGGAGTATTTCTGCCTGGAGGAAACAATTGAGAAAAGAGGTGCATTTGAAAAGCCAGGAATCAAAGGAGTGATAAAAAATATTTCTGAGCACAGTGAGTAATTAGGAGTTAACTCACTGTGTCATAGATGAAGAGTATTTATTGCACGTTACTGAAAACTTTCTCTGAGATAATACTAATTTTCTTGAGACCTTTGATGGGCAGTCAGTCCTAGTGTATCTTGTTTGGTAGCCTCAAATACATGTGTTTTTATTTTCAGAAGACTTCGGTATGGTGAGGGCTATAATTGCCTCCATGTTACAGCTGGGGAACTGAGAGACTTATATTTAAAAACCATGGCTGTTCACGTTGTGTTTGGAAGGCATTCCTGCTTGTGTGGCGTTTCTCACTGGGGGAGAAGTTGGGAGCTTCATGAGGGTCTGCCAGCAGTGCTGAGATTTACAGTCTTGTGAAGCAATAGACTTGTGATTTTTTTCTTCTTTTTTTCCCTTTCTTTTTCTTTTCTTGTTCCATCCCCCAGTCAATAAGGTATCACCCCCTGCATGAGGGGAAGCATTGCCAGGCACTGCCCAGTGACACAGGATGGTTCTCCAGCGGCTGACCCATAATTTCCCAGTGCCATTTTCATTCTGTGCTGTTCCAGACAGCATAAACACGTCTAAGTTACAGAGATTTGAATATATGAATAGGATGCAGTTTCAGGGTATTGCTATTTATGTATTTATTCCTGCTGTGTAAGGTTATCCATTACAAGTGAAGAGATTTTTGATAGACCTTATCTTCATGTACAGTGTAAGTACGGTACATTTTGGTTCTTCCTGTATCATTTTTCAGAGAGGCAAACTGCAAACGAAAGCCAAAACAAATCAAAACCTCTATGATTTCCTGATGCAAAATAACATTTCCAGTTTTAGAGAACAAATGTTTAATCAGTGTGCATCATGCAGTCATAGAAGATGAAAGCTAGCATTTTTATCTTAGAAAATATGCATTGCTGGTTGTGACCTAGAACTAGGACAATTCTGCTAGTCATACAGAAAAAAAAAAACCAACAAATTTTCAGTTGCTGGAACATAGCGCTTTGCACTATGTGAGAGCAGGTTTTGCCTTAAAATAAGCTGTATTTTGAGTGTTTAAAACCACTAATTTGTAACTTTAAAGATTTTAAGTTTAACATCTTCCAAATGACGGCATGTAGATTATCTCCTACTTCTAAAAGACATTCTTTACTGTTATCAAGAATCTACATCCCCAGTGTGGCCAGAGTTGCTGTTGTGGCACGGGCTGTCCAGAAGGAACTGCAGCTCTCTATTTTAACATTTGCGTGATCTCTTGGCATCTTTTCCTTTGCTACCCCAAACTCCGTAGTGCTTTCTGTCCAGCCACCCAGCTCTTTCTCAGCAATGTCTCTTGAATTTGTGTTTTCCTTATCCTTTATAAATGATGTCAACACCCTCTTGGGAAATATGCCCTGGAGAAATACTAAGCGAGGGTGTTTGTGTAAGCAGGAGTCAGTAGGTGCCAGTGAGCATCCTCGGTGCTGTGTGCATGGAGTTCTGCCGTTGCTCCCATCGAAGCTGCTGATGGAGACGAGCAGGATGCCGTCAGCGTTCAGCATGCTCCTTGTTCAAAATTCAGCTGTGTATTTATCTCTCAGAAACACCCTGGTCTTTTGTGAAATCATGTAAGCTTAATTTCTAGCCTGTCGCTGATCATTCCCTCTGTTTGATGTGAGCTAGTCTCTTGAGATGGCTGGCGTCCTGGAGTGAAGAGATGGAAGTGAGATCTGCTAAATCTGCTGTTGCTTAGAGTCTCTGCCTTTGATACTGTCTCCAGAGACTGCACTGATCTCTTTTCAGTCAACAGTCTACATCCTTGCTGGGGTTTTGATGGGAGATTCCTTTAAGGCATTTTGTACTGACAAGGTTATTTTTTCTGTGCATGTGCAGTAGAGTTTTGCAGCAACCTTCAAAGAAAGGGTTGGGGTTTTTTTTCACGTTGAACTGAGTTCACAGTTGCTTAAATTCTTTATAAAATTACCAAGAAATAAATTATGAGTTGCTTAATTAACAGAAAGTTAAGATGAAAGATGCCTATTGTTTTTCTCTTACAGTTACACCATTTTTTTCATGTATATCTATAGGTTGAAAAGTAACAGCTCGTAGAACTGCCTGTTTTTTGCTGAACACAACCCCTGGTGAGCACTGGCATTAGGCATTTGATTCGTATGTTAAAAGAAGAGCCACTGTTTGCACAGAATTTCTGTTGTTGCAGACTTCTGCCTTTGCTTATGGATGAGGTCGTGGGTGTTGAAAACTCCAATAAAACTTTTTTTTTGTTGTTTTTTTTTAGGAACTTTAAAATCATACTTTGTTGTAAGCCTGGGAAAATGTTGTTTGGTTTTTTCCTCCTTTTTGCCAGAAAGTTTTTTTTTTCTTAAACAAGACAAGACAAATCAAAGATGTGAGAATGTTTTATTGACTGTTTTTCAGCTAGCATCTTAATGAGAAGGGCTTGCAGCATCCTGGCCATGTGTAGGTAATGTTGCTTGTCTTTTAAGGAAAATCCCAGTGGTTTAACTGGAACTAAAACTCTGGTTTGTGCCTCATTTGAAAAATGAAAATGTTCCAGAACCAGTGAAGGTGACTACTCTGAATAACTTTCTGGATTTCTCTCATGTAAAATATTCTATTGGAGATTTTAAAAAACAATTACACTGAAGAGGGTAATATTTTTTGTGCTGAATTTCCTTATTTTGAGAGTTGTTTCTCCATGCTGTACATATATATGTGCCATGTGGCCCAGTGGGGCTACTGGTTCAGCTGGAGACACAAAGGGAAAACGCATTAACAGAGCCTTATGTTTGCTCTGTGCTAATAAACAATGTTTCAGGGTCTGCGGCTATGGGTAACTCCATGACAAAGCCGGGTTTCCACAGGGAAGATGCTGAGAAGTTTGGGTGGGAACAGGAACTACAATAGGCCTGATATAACCACTCCATCCTTGTTACAAGAACTACCTCTGAACTATGGTACACAGATTTTTCCAGTCGCTGTAGCTATTAAGTATTCAAAACAGGGGATTAGGGATATCCTGGAAGTGCAGACAGATCCCTCAAATGATAGTATGGCTGTCAGAAGCATGCCAATATGATCTGGAGAGAAATTACAGTCTAGGCTATTTAGATCTGCGATATGGTTTTATTCCAGTGCTGTTACGAAGGCTTTGTTAATTGAGCAAATCTCTTTAGAAGTTGTTTGATTTCCACTGTTATGTGTAAGATCCAATAATGACTATTCTAATGTGCTAATTAAATTTATTTATTGACCTACCTTTTATTTAGAGAAGACAATCCCCCAGTAAGCAGCTGTGGAATGTATTGTGGAGGCACGTGGCAAAGCATGCCCACAGTTTGGTGTGCCTGCGGTAGTGGAGAAGGTGCTCTGCCTGGGGTTTCGTTTCAGCATAGCTCAGAGTAGTAATGCAGACGAGTACATTAATCTCCTTAACTATTCAGAAATGAAAGATTGGGTACAATAACTTATTATTTATTGCTCTTCCAACATGTCTGTTCCATAAGATTCGCCATTAAAATTAAAATATAGACAGTGTAACGGCTAGTTTAAGAGAGTCTGTGGCTTTCCTGGTTGGTGCTGGAACATTTTTCACTGTCGATCCCAGCACATTTCCTGCCACACCGATGTTCCCTGCCAATGGGGTGGCAGAGGGTTTACACCGCAGTGATGCCCACAGTTATTTAGAAGAACCCAAGGGTGGGACTTAGCAGCAGGTGGTCAGTTAAGGTGCAGCGTGATGCTGATGAGCCACTGGCAGCTGAAAAAGGCAGCAGGCACAATTCATTCTCACTGTACAGTACTTCTGCTGAAACAAATGGGAGCAGTTGTTTCTGTGCATAAATAAGTTCCTATATTTCTTTCTTTTCAGTAAACAACTGACATTTTTGTGATCTTGTAGAGGGTTTCCCGAGCCCACTGCTTTGTGCAGCAGTGAAACCAGAAGTAGGTGCATAGGCATTTTAATAGCTACCCATGCCTCCAGAAGGCTTTTGTGTATAATAAACTTTTACTAGGAGGGGGACAATAACAACTATTCATTGTGTGGCATAAGTTCATTTTCATGTTTATTACAGATTTAGCCGTAATCTTTCATTACGTACTTAAGCAAAATTATCCTTAAGGTTCTTGGAAACAAATCAAGAAACTAAAGGTAGACCCTGTAGTAGATGTCTCTGCCTGCACTATGCTGTAATATAACTCTTCTGAGTATTGATTGATTTATTTCACTGCACATGAATGTGCCAAATCCTATCAAGCCACACTGCTTGAAATACCATATGAACACACAGCCCCTGCTTTTAGAGTTCAACATTTAATCGGAGGAGACGGACAAACAGGAAGAACGGAGGTAATGGAGAAGGGAAGCAAGGGGATTAGGTTTCCCTGCCCAGGGTAACGTGTGGAATTTGTGGCAGAGCTGGAAACTAAACCTGGGTTCTGCTCTGGGGCTGCCGGCCCCACAAAGAACTTGGCTTCACCTTGTATCTCGGGTGGGATGGGACCCCGGGAGGGCTTTGGTTGGGTACGCTGTCAGCAGCAGGGCCAGCTCTGAGATCAGCCCAGGTTGCTCCCAGCTTTTTCCAGTTTGGCCTTGAACAGGAGGCAGGTTTGCACAGCTGCTGTTGGGTGACTTTCTCCGCTGCCTGCCTGTCTTCTCCCTGAAAGCCTCTTCCCCTGTGTTCAGCCATATCCTCTCTTTTTGCCGCCTGTTCCTTCTTGAATCCTGCAAAGAAAGGATGATAAAACATATAGATTATTTCATAGGATGCTAACAGTGGTGGCCAAAATGAGACCTGCTGTCTGGTGGCCAAAAATACCTTCACCAGGTGTTTGGAAAACAAAACATGACAGTGGATTTGAAAAAGCTCTCTTATTTTCCAGGGAAGGCTCTTCCCAATTTCCTTTAGGAGTTAACAGTTGGAGGACGGATGCTTTTTCCCCCTGAAAGGCCATTGTTGTCTTATGTTTCCTCTGAAGTACCATTTCTTTAAAAAACACGGTCAATTTTGTGTAACATGCTATTCACCTGTTGATGGTTATGTTTTGCTGGCATTAAGCAGGCTAGGTATTAATGTAACTGATGTTTATATATAGCTCCAGTTTTATACAGATCTCTCTATTGCTCTGCTTCTTCAGCTGCCCTTTTATTCCAAATGGCTTTGAAATTCAATTTATCTTTAATTACAACATATGTATAAATCCAGGATTAAGGGTTCTTTTTTTTTTTTTTTTTTTTTTAAATGGGATTTGTGGGAGTCAGCACTGTTCAGGATTTTGCCTCTGATGTTTCCCTTCTTTTGGTGTATAATAACTTGTCTATCAGATAAAGAGCTTTAAAATTATTAATTTTTTTTTAGCTGTCTGTTGAAGGTATGTGCCCGGAGGGGTCAGGTTATGCAGAGGTTGCATGTCATCCCTGCTCTTTGTGCAGTGAGCTTTTTGCTCAGCCAGGAGAAAAGTTGGCATTTAACCCTCAGACCACGAGTCCCCTTGGCATTCGGGCAAGCATGCGTCAAACACGAGTGCCACGAGTGGTGCCTCCCCACCAGTCACACGCTGGCAGGGTTGCGTTTATAGTCAGTCAGCACAGCAGAATTTAAAAAAACAAAACAAAACAAAACAAAACCCAAACCTCACTTAACAAAGTTAACAAGGTTGCATGCAGCCTGACCTCGTATTTGTTTCACCTGTGAAACAGTTTGCCATTTAAATTTAGCTGTTAATAATCTGGCAAGGATGTTGGGGAAAAAAAAAAAAAAAAAAAAAGAAAGAGAGCGGCTGACAACCTCTCCATTACCTGAAATCAAATATTTCACCTCTCTGTCACACTCTTGCTCCAGGAATGGGAGGTGACAATCCCCAAGCCTCTCCGAGAGCTGAGCTGGTGGGAGCGCTGCGACAGCTGACTCAGCCCATGGGATCGATGGGAGGCTTTTCAGACCTTACCAGGGTTTGGGCTAGGTCAGTACAGCTGCGTTTGGGTTAGGTGTACTTCAGGATCCTGCATGTGAGATGGGCTTGACCCAAGGTCTTCTTTCCATGTGAATTTGTGTCTCCCGACCTCTGTCCTGAGAAAAGGTGAGGCTAGTGCTGGCTCAGACTATCTTAGCCTTACAGAAATGGCATCAGTCAGAGCCATGGGGTCTTGTGTCCCCTCACCCCTTTTCCCCAGGCCCAAGCATGCCAGCTTTCCTGCTCCCTGCCTTTTCCTTCCTCGCCTGTCGCTGTTGTGTTCCCACTGAGAAATGCTTTCTTCTTCCTCCTGCCTTGTCCAGTATCAGCTCTACCACGGCAGAGATCTCCCTGGTCCCCCTCCCCAGGCCGTTGTATGGCCAAGGAGGGCAGAGATAGATGCTGTGCGCTCCTCAATTCCCCAATGCACTTTCTCCTTGCTGCCTCCTTCAGCATCGCTGGCGGAAGCAGAAAGCCACACAAGCTTGGGCCTCCCTCAGCTGTACGTGCTGCTTGGACATGGCATCTCACCAGTGCACCCAGGGTGTCTCACCGCATCTGAGGCTGGGGTAAGGAGAGAGAGGTCTGTCGGTGTGAGCTGCCTCCAAGCTTGTACAGTGTTTTGCTTTATTTTCCCTTGCCCCCTGTGAACCCCAGTGAAAAATTTGTAGTGAGATAGCTATTGTTAAGCACCTGCTTCCTTTGCAAAATAATAAACAAACAACTTTACCCAAGAATGGGCATGGATGGAGTTGGCCAACAAGAAAATCACCGCTGCAGCTAAGGCTGTGTGAGCCGGGTCTTTCTCAAACGGACGAACAGGAGTCTCCTCCAAGTCTGGGTCTCCCGCATGTGCCAGTGTTTGTTTCCTTTCTGAGTAGGAACGCATTGAATAAATCAGATAGTGCTATGTTTAATGTTTTCGCTGCCAGCCTGCCATTTGTTGACACAGCATTGGAATGATGAGCAGCTGCAGGTCAAATTTGTTGCTGGGCTCCCCTGAATCTGCAGCTGCTAAAAATAAACATTTTGCGCAGGTGGAGGCTTTGGCTGGGCTTGTGGTTTGGCTTAACTTGCAAAGTTTGGGATCTTTTCTGAGGTATGTAAATCACATTAGAAATATTTGGCAAGGCAAGTCCGTGCCTGAACATAAAGGAATTCCACCTGAGGAGCTGGAGCAGCTCTGATGGATCTTTTGGCACAGCATTGGCCACCTGAACTCGACAGTGTCTTCCATATTGTTGTTTTCCAAGGTTTCGGTCATCCTGATGAAGCGTTGGCTCCTTCTAAGAAATGTTTGTCGGCGTTGTACTTGGTTGGTCTCATTGATTTGAGAGGTCATAAGTCTGTCAGGATATTCACCCTGTACTCCTGGCCATTGCAATGATACCAGTACCAGAAGAGCCACTCAACACAGCAAATGTTTCAGTGAATCGGGGAACAGAGCTGAAGGCAGAAGGTGGAGGTGAAAAGACCATCCAGGCCATCTCACAGGAGCAGGAGTTTCAGGGGAAAAAAGGCACTGCAGGTCAGAAGAGAATCCAAGTTAAGCAGAGAGGAGAGAACAGATGAGGCCTGTATCATCTAACCTTAGCTATATTTTAGATACAACCCTTGTAAAATAAGCACTCAAGTTCCCTGTGCTGGAAAGAAGGTCCTTTTGAAAGTTTCTGAATGGAATTGCTATTAGACAGCTAATGTTTAAGCAGGGGTTAAAGGATAATACTTGTGTGTAATATTCCCATGCAAGAGTCTGTCTAAATGAGGTGGATTGGATCTCACTTGCTGTTATCTGATGGGGAGATGATCCATGAGCTTGTGGAGACCAGAAACAGAAAGATGAAAAATGTTTTGCCTTGTTCCCAGTGCTCCTCACCACTGAGCAAACAACTCATCCAGAGACACCTTTGCATATTGCAGTCCTGTGTCCCTAGGGAGCTGGTCCAGGCCTCTGCACTTCCATATTTTTCAGAGAGTGTTAGAGCAGGTTTGCACCATTTCAATAAAAGTGTGCTGGGTCAATATCCAAGATAAGCCTCTCACTTACAGTGATGGCAGCCAGCGTAGATAAGGGGTGATTGAAAAAGTTCCTGAGATTTCATACACTTTTAAATAAATAGAGGAAAAAAAAAAAAAAAAAAAAAAATCCCATTTTGTCTTGTCACTGTAAAATGAAATTAAGAAGCCATTTACCTTTAAAAAGCAGGCTTAAAGAAACTGGCTTCTAGGAACGTGGATTTATTGCATTTGTATTTGTGAAATGGGACATTCAGTGTGAGATTTAATAGCTGGTTAAGAAGAAGAAAAAAATTATTGTTATAAATACTTATTATTTTATTTCCTTCTGTTATGGCTTTGTTCAGGGAGCTTTCTCTCCTCGCTACCTGACTACACACTGAATTTCATTGTTCAGTAATCCAGTCCAGCTGTTCCAGCTGTTAAATATTCAAGCAAATACTGGGTGTTTTTCTTAACAATTAATTTGTATTTAGTTACCTTCTTCCAGTGCAGATTAGCTACTGAATAACCAGGAGTTGGAATAAGAGCTTGTAATTTTAGATGCTTCCATATGTACATGGCTTAACACATTATTTTTCCTCAAAGATTGTACTTATAGGTATTTTATATGAATATTTTCCTAAAGTCTTAACTTCTAGATACTTTTTAGATTTTAATACTCATCTGTAGTTTCAGCTAGTAACTAATTGACACCACTCGCTTTCTGTTTTTCTATTGTTTGGAAAGACTTTCCTAGAATAGGATAGCTTATTAATTTGGGGAACTGTTGAAATACTGGTGGATTTAAATTTTGTATAGGAAGTCATGTGAATAGTGTGTTTAAAGCCTGAGGTTTGAAATTGTTTAGCAAATTTTTTTTTTTAAGTTACATTACGTGCTCTGCTGAGACTGTAAAACATTTTGTTTGGTTTTTTTTCTCTCATTGGTAGTACAAAATATTTTAATGAGCAATTGTGATTTTTCTGTAACAGTTTTGAAGAAAAGTACTTTTCTACGGTACAGTTATCAGAGGACTGTTCTTATTGCATGGTGTCTTCTTTCCACTTCTGTTACAGTGTCTTTGAGTGACAATATTTCTTCGGCTAGCACTAGGAGTTGCTTCACTTCAAGCCAAACCAGGCAGCCCAGAGAGCTGTATGGGACCGTGTGCCGGGAATGCTCTTCCGTAAATCCTGAGTCTGAAAACTCTGACCAGTTTTTAACCACATTATATTTGCTACTGTGTTGCCCAGCATATATATCAATATATGCAAACCGGTCCTTCAGATGGCATAGTGGCGTTAAGATGACTGCAAATTGCAGAGGGTTGATTTGCTGAAAAATTTTTGGTTGAAGCAAAATTACGTGGTAATTTGAGTCATATTTAGAGAACACTTCCACTTGGAGACAGAAAAAGAACTTGTTTTTTTCTGAGCTAGAAAAATTATTTTCTTCTGCAGATTAAAATTGAATGTTAAAGTCTACACCTCTTGAAGGAGGTGTTTTTCACAGATTTGTTGGAGGGTTAGTAGGAAAGGCACCAAAGCTTGCCATTTTCTCCTGCATTCCCTGTTACTTTGTGATTGCAGTAGTAACCTGGCATGTCATAGGCCTATGTTTAAATCAGGGATTTTTAGCAGATGTTTTCTGGAAGAGTGCTCTAGACATAAGGTATTTTCATTTATGTTTAACTCCTGCTGAAGTTGTCTTAAACTTTTACATATTCATTGGCTAAAAAGCATAGGAATTGGTATAGAGCCTAAGAAATCCGTGCTTATTGACAGAGAGATATTTGACTTACCCACAGAAATTTAAAGACAATTAATTTTTTAATTGTTGTTGTTGTTTTGTGTTTTCTACTTTTTATTTCCTGTTGTTTTACACCTGGATGCTAAAAGCAGTCCTTGCACAAGGCCTTTCCTATGATGATTCTTTGTGTATGTTCCTCTTTGTCTGTGAACTACACTGTTTGAGATGAAACTTTAGTATCTGGATGTAACTGTGCCCTTTGAGGTTCTCTCTAACACTGTGCATTCAGAGAGATCTGTATCTGTAGTGAATGTTTTCGTTTTGGGGCCACTCCTGTTTAACATCTTTATTGATGATCTAGACAAGGGGATAGAGTGCACCCTCAGTCAGTTTGCAGATGACACCAGGTTGGGTGGGAGTGTTGATCTGCTCGAGGGTAGGGAGGCTCTGCAGAGAGACCTGGACAGGCTGGAGCCATGGGCTGAGGCCAACTGGAGGAGTTTCCATAAGGCCAAATGCCGGGGGCTGCCCTTGGGCCACAACAACCCCCAGCAGGGCTACAGGCTTGGGGAGGAGTGGCTGGAGAGCTGCCAGTCAGAGAGGGACCTGGGGATGTTGATTGACAGCCGGCTGAACAGGAGCCAGCAGTGTGCCCAGGGGGCCAAGAAGGCCAATGGCATCCTGGCTTGTGTCAGCAATAGCGTGGCCAGCAGGGACAGGGAAGGGATCTGACCCCTGTACTCGGCACTGGTGAGGCCGCCCCTCGATTCCCATGTTCAGTTTTGGGCCCCTCACTACAAAAAGGACATGGAATGACTCGAGCGTGTCCAGAGAAGGGTTACAAAGCTGGTGCAGGGTCTGGAGCACAGGTCGTACGGGGAGCGGCTGAGGGTACTGGGGGTGTTTAGTCTGGAGAAGAGGAGGCTGAGGGGAGACCTCATCGCCCTCTACAGCTCCCTGAAAGGAGGGTGCAGAGAGCTGGGGATGAGTCTCTTTAACCAAGTAACAAGTGATAGGACAAGAGGGGATGGCCTCAAGTTGAGCCAGGGAAGGTTTAGACTAGATGTCAGGAAGCATTTCTTTGCAGAAGGGGTTGTTAGGGGTTGGAATGGGCTGCCCAGGGAGGTGGTGGAGTCCCCGTCCCTGGAGGTGTTTGAGAGTTGGGTCGACATAGCGCTGAGGGATCTGGTGTAGTTGGGAACTGTCAGTGTGAGGTTGATGGTTAGACTGGATGATCTTTAGGGTCTTTTCCAACCTAGACAATTCTGTGACTGAGAAGACATGTCCTTACTGAGAAAAGGCAACAGGTCTGTAGTCCATTTTAATAGGGTGTGTGGCAGCAAAGTCCTACAGCGATATGGTGAAAATGCATATCATCTCCAACGATGTGGTGGACAAAGAGAGTGCTTTGACTGACCTTGTAAGACGTTGGTGTCCCCATTCTCCTTATGCTCTCCAGGAGTTAGATCAGTTTGTACCACTTCCCTACATCTTTTCCTCTTCATCATCCTGGTCCTTGTTGCCAGCACCAGCTATTCTTACACAGCAAATGGACTACTAGGGGGAATCCTGAATCCTGCATCTTTTGCCCAGCACACCTGATGAGTGGTGGTGTGGAAGTGGGAGGACAGCTCTCCAGCAGATCTGCCTGTGCTGCTGAGTACAGAAATTTATAAAAAAAATCTATTTTGGGACTTTGCTTAACAGCACTGTCTTGGTTTGCTCAATGAAAGAATTGCTTCTCATTTGCTTCCACAGTAGTTGGGGTTTAGGGAAGAATGGCCTTTAAAGAGAGTTGTCTTTTTCTCGGGGCTGTTTTGAGTCGGAGATCATCCAAAATATCCATCAGTGAGATTTACATTACTTGTATAGCAAGGCTATAGAATTATCGTCAGTCTTGAGCCGTGTCTCACATCAATAGAGAAAGGAGAAAAACATTTACTTGATACAATTCCTAGTGTAATTACCTAAATAATAGACTTCATACAGCCAGAAGAAAGAAAGAGCAAATACCTTCTGCACTGCCTGTGACAGGGTAGTGTGGAAAACATATTGGGATATGAGAGTGTAAGAAAGGCTGTGCCGGCTCAGACCGAGGGTCCGTCTGGCCCAGCAATCTGTCTTCCACCCTGACTGCAAGCAGACACCTAGGAAAGAACAGGAAAAAGAGGAATAGGTTTATCTGTGATCTAAATTTCAGTCCTGAAAAATTACCACTGACTTTAAATGTAGGGGAGGATTTCAGATGCTCGGAGAATTCTCTGTCGGGACTGGACAGGATGGGGTGCCAGGTGGGCACCTTCCCTGTGTTCACTATCCTCAGGATCTTTCTACAGTGGTTTGCTCAAATAGTTGCAATAGGATTTTTTTTTTTTTAAACCAGAAATCCCCATTGATGCTTAGCAAAATGTTTTCACAGCACTGTTGACAGTTGTGCTGGAAAAGCTAGTGTAAACTGTTCCCTGCTTTCAGAAGTCACTTTGTTCACCAGGCTGATTAAATTTGCTTGGAGCACGTTTAATTAAGATGGTGTTGAAAACCATCACACAAGCCAGGCTCTTGTGTATGCTGGGGTGTCTCCATGCTAATAGCAATAGTCCAGTTAAATTAAAAAGGGAGGGCTTTGCGTGATTTCTTATTTGGTTCACTTGTTGAGGGAGGATTACTATGGCCTCAATATTTATGGGCCAATTTGTATTATTGGTGCCGACCCTGGCAGATTTCAAAGTGTTTTGATTTACTTCGTAACAGGCATGTCTTGCTCATTTAAGATAGATATATAAATGGAGGGGAGGGCTACTGAATAAATAGAACAATAATGAAAAAAAAATGATTACTTGGTAGCTTTTGTATCATAGAGAAAATATTAGAAAAGTTTCCAGTGCAGATGAGCTGTTTCCAGATGTGAATAAATATTTCTGCATTCCAGAGTAGTAGAGCTGTGGGTTGACCCCTGACTCTGTGAATGGGCTGAATCAGCACCGCAGATCCCCAAAGCTTGTGCTTTCTGAATAACTTCCAACCCAACGATACTACTGGGTAAGCTCCTGCCTTCCCTTTTGCCCAGTTTAATATTTATGAATTACCTGAAAAATTGAATAATTTAAGATACTGAAATGGTTTTTTTCGGGATAAAATCTGGAAGGCCATTTCTATCTGTGCTGTTAAATCCATTAAAGTTGTTAGAGCTGTGACAGCTGGAAAGCAGGATGTAGCTTTGTGTGTGCTTTGAAATGGCAAAGGTGTTTGGAAATTTAGACTTTTGATTTCCTCCATACTTGAAGGTGTCTGTCAGTCATGTATTTTTAAGTCAGGTGCGTATACATGGGCACAATGGATCACTGTGGGCAGAAAGTTCATCTCTCTAGTGGGGCTGGTTAGAGGTAAAATTGGCAATGGGCTACAGGTCACACTTCAGATCTTTTTGGACCTGTTTGCATGCTGTATGTAAAAGAGTAGGAGGACGAGTGTACTTAGCAGGTGACAGGGTGGCTGAGGGATCCCTTCCCCAAGCCCATTTCCCAGTCCCTGCTGGTGGCAGCTCCATCTGTGAGCCAGTCCATGTCCCTCACCCCTTGGAGAACAGCTCCTGGTTTCACTGGCGGGATGAGTGGAGTCAGCCTAAATGGATGTCTGGAGCGCATCAGGCTGGGACATAGGAAGCACTAAGGTGAAGGTCTGAGGGGTGGAAAATGAGAAGAGCATCTCACCCTGTTCCTCAAACTGTACCCACAAAGTACTTTTTTACAAAACGCACGACATGTTCAGAGCAAGCAACTTCCTTGTGCAGTTTAATGTTAAGCAAACTTCCCTAGTTTAATGGGAAAATGGCATGTATCTCTCTGTCACCATGGGTGACAAAGTTGGGCTTGGTTGTGATTTTCCTTTGGAACCATAACGGCTATACAAGTAGTTGTTGGACAGACTTTCCTGAAGGTAATAATGTGTATATGTAGTTGCTAATTCAATAGTGCAGGAAGTATGCGCTCAGCTTTAAGCGGTTAGTGCTGAACTGGTGTCGAAATGCAGAACAGCAGAAGAATGCCAAGTTACTGGCCAGTTACCATGCAAACAAAAACATGTTATGAAATATAAAGCTGACATCTTGTTGGAACGGAGGCAGGCTGTGTTAACAGCATTACTGGAAATTTGGAGATGTATATATAATTTCTTTGTTCATGCCTGTATTGCGTAGAAACAACCTGGAACCACAGGCATTGCAAAAGTGACTGTGAAAAGTTGACAATCCCAGGGCAAAAGCTTTGGTGCCCAAACAAGTGAGGATGCAAAAAGCTAAGTCAGAAATGGAAACTGTAGCTCTTGACCTTACAAGACAACTTGAGCTAATGTTAGAAGTAAGTGCTCTCTTGTGGGCTAGGTGTCAGGTCTGGAAAGTAGAAGTCCTGTTCCATTTTTAATGGACTTTTTGTAGGATCTTAAGTCATCCAGCCTGGAATATAGATTATTCTTTCTCCATATACCTCGCTTTCCTTTAACTTAAAATAGAGATTTCACTTCTTAGAATGTTCTGCTTGAGGCTAATGTGATCATTCTGTTTGAAATCAACCAACCAACAACAAAATGGAAGTGCAAAATGATACCGTGTTCTGTGTTACTGTCCTGTTATCTGATGCAGGTTGTATACTGCCAGGAACAATAGATTTATACTTGGTAATGTCTGTTTTGCCACTAATAAAAACCATTTTATTCTGAAAAGGCAAAAAGTTACAATTGTTCCAAAGAGGTTCTGCCTCTCCGACAAACTGAGTTTCCTTCTGCACAAAATCCTGTTGTCCTCTTCTACCTTTTTTCTTTCTAAGGTCCCACTCGCTCTGTCATTGCAAGGAAATGACCCTCTGTCTCATGCAGCTCACATTCTTGAATTCACTGCCTGACTGATTAGCCAAGGACAGGCTCAGCCAAAGTACTGGTTGTGAAGCTCTCTTGCCAGACAGCTTGCTCAAAAACACTTCAGAAGAAAGAGGAGAGGGGGAAGAAACCCACTTGCTAGTTTAAGGACAGAGCTTGTTTACTATTAAAACTTCTACAGTCAGCAAAAGCAATACCGACTGCAAAGCTGAATTTGCATTTGTAGTACAAATATGAAAAATGAACTCTACCATGAGCATGTCCTTAAAGAGATTATAAATCCACTGTCTTGACTGGTGTGCAGTGCAGTGTTTTGATTGTTATATCTAGATATGTTGCACTTGAAAGTATAGCGTATGGCGTGCTTGGAAAGACACCACTATAAAGATTTTGCAGTCAAAGTAATTTTACAGTGGAAAACTCTGTAATGAGAGCAACACCACCAGTACGCGAATGCTGTGTTGTTTTATTGGAGATCTGTAAAGTTTGGCATGTGGTGGGTTAATAATTAGATACTCTTTGTGTATAGTTCAAGTGAAGGCCACCAGCTATGACTTCACTTTGGCTGGGGTTTCCCTGTAATCCATTTAGCAAATTAAAGAGATTACTTTGATTGGTGCCATTATCTCCTATTCTCTTGCGGTTGAACCACTTAACCTGTGCTTAATTGAAAGAGATAGAGAGGGTACAGTAACAAATACAATCAAATGAAAGGGGCAATAGGATCTGTAGGCCAAACAAATGATCAGCACTAGGCTAACAATAGCAGATTAGAGGTGAGATCAATTAATTAGAAGCTATTGTAGGCGTTGGGTGGCTGCCAAGCTTTCTAATAGCCTAAGCCATCATGCCGTTCTGTTTAGGAGGATTTTAATGACTGGGAGTTGATGTGGTTATTTCAATAATTACCTATTTTAATAATTACTTCATTAGAATATAAAATGTATTATTCTGCAGGCTCTGTGGGAAAGACAGTTTTATTAACAGTGCACCTGGATCCAGGGGAGCGTGTGTACGGGCATGGGTCGTGCCCTGCCAACTCCCTGGGCTGGAGCTGCTGGCGTAAAGGTCACCAACTGCCTTAGGATCTCCAACCTTATACCAAGAGGCACGGGCCACCTGCCTGGGCATATTTTCAGAAGTGCTGCCTACAGGCCTTTAGCTGATGGGGGCTTTGAGTAACAGGTTGCAAGTTTTTGTTGCCTGTGGTGCTGTCAGGGTGCCCAGGTTTGTTCCGATCCTTTCTCCGCACCTGAGACTCCAGGTCATGGTGCTGGGCAGCCCTGGATCCTGTGTCATCTGGAGTAAATATAGTGGCTGGTAGGAGGCAGCAGGCAGAAACATTGTCCATCTGTTGGGAGATGAGGAGGTGTTTCTTTGGCTGGTGCAGGAGCATTAGGTGCATGCGGTTGGAAAGCCTGGGGCGCTTTGGTCTAACCTTCATCCTGCCTTCAAGGGTAGCCTAGCTGCATGCACGCTCTGTGCGCAAGGGGTCAAAGGTGTCAAAGAACTAGTGTTGATATCCTTGAGTGCTGTGATTTATTAGTACTTGTCGTGCATACTTGCATAGGCCAGTTGGTATACAGCATGCTTTTCATTTGTAGTAGCAAATAAGTTTTTAAATGAACTTTCTAGGAGTCACTGAATTTGGTTTCAAAGGCACTTAAGGCTGTAAGTTTGAAAAGTCCTCAAGGGGCAAAGAAATTAATGTAAAATCTTCCAGTAAGGCTTGAGTGCTAAATACTTTTAAATATGAATATGTGATAAATATGGTAGCAGGTAGATCTACACATTGTCATGTGTGGTAATACATTTATAGGCTTTTTTTCCATATGCTGCAGAATGCAAATGTTGCCTCTGGAGGCGTGGAGTCTCCCAAGGCAGTAACGTTCAGATGTGCAGAGCAGAATTTGCCTAAAATTAATGCTTAAAACACATCAGCTTTACACAAACCCGATTTTGTTCCTTTTTTTTGGAATTGGAAAGGAAGAACGTTTTCCAAGGCATTGAAATGACGTAGAAGCAGAATTTCAACAAACTTTTTTGCAGGATTTTTCAGTCTGGCATAAATTATGGTTTTATCTGGATGGGAATTGTGCCGAGAAACTTAAATAAATGTGCAATGTTATTATAGCTTTAATTCTTCTTGTTGATGTTTCTGCAAAATGGTAAATTGGGTTCTTGTTTTGCATATCTGCATGAATAGAGTTTGATGTGAACTGGGATGCCAGATTCCCGGGGGATTAGCATGCAAGGAAAACCTTTAATAGAATAATAGCAAGTGCTGCTCTGAATTTGGACAGAACCAAGTGGCAGATGTATGCAGAGATAAAGAGGAGAGCATAGTCTCCAGGAAATATGAGTTCTGGTCATATCATTACCCTGTGATAATGATAATGAAGATAATTAGAGAGTGTGGTATTTTGGTAATGATTGGTGAGGCTGCACGTTTGGGTTTGTGAGTAAGCACTGAAACGTCTGGGTGTTTTCCAAACTATACAAGCCTTTTGGAACGCTGCGTCATTAATCTCCAGATGTGTGAGAGGATATCATGGAAATAGCCATTATGTGCCATTTTCCATCTCTGATCTTGATGAGAAACATGTAAAACACACATGCTTATGATAAAGCAAAATGGTTATTTAGTGTAGCTGAATTTATTATAACCTCAGGACAGATCAGTTTTATTCAAAGAGTGGGTGAAGTCACTCTGCTTAGTCTGAACTACTTGCTCCATCCTTTTAAAGGAGGAACCTAGTCAGTAAAGAACTTGATATCACTGGAGGGCCTTGGTTCGGCAGAGGCACAAGAATGGCTGACTTGATGCACAAAACAGACTTACTGAAGTTAGACTACTGAAAGTAATAAGCAATTGAACACATTCTTAAATCTTTGTGGTCCTGAAGTTTTCTTCTACATTTGGCACTGGCCATACTAATTTTTGCAGTACAAGGCCACTCAGGTTAATACAGATATTTTTCATAACATCTGTGTTTCTAAGCTACTATGTCTGAAAAAACACATGCTGTATGAATGATTAATTTTGGAGAATAGGATCTAAACCCCTTAACTTGGATGAGGCAATTTCTTTTAAATGAGTAGTAGGTTGAACTGGCATCAGAGCTAAATATCCCTCTTACTCCAAGGGATGCTAACCCCTCAGGGCAGGATTCAGGTCATTAGCGGGTCAGTTTAGGAAAGCATATACTATTGCTGCCTCAATCAGTCCTGGCCTGAAGGTAAACATAAGACTCCATTGTTACCAGACAAGGAACCTTCACAGGTCATAACAGCAGCTTAACAATTGTAAAAATACATTTGTGAGTTTAAAAACCTAGAGGTTTTATCAGTGATGGAGAACATAATGTTTTTGGTGGGTTTGCAAAGGAATCCATAATTCGAATCCTTTGTGTGCCATCAGAATTTTATATGCAAATACCTACTTACATACTTTAAGAGAAGTGTATGTATGAAGAACATGGTATGTTTAAGATTTATCAGCATGCATTTAAGATAGCTACAGTCTAAGGTTACTCACTAAAAGGACAAGTAATCTGGCCATACCAACTGTATGCCAATAAACTTGTTATACAACACTATCCCATATTCATTTATATGCCATGTGGGTTATAGGAAAGTTATTAAAGAATATTTTGGAGGGTTTTAAGTTTTATTGTACCTTTTTTTTCCAAGATCCTCCTCCTGCAAAGTGGGGAGGTATGCTTATTAAACAGCAAAACACCTTTAGAAATGACCTAAGAACTTTTCTCTTGAAAGGGTCGATGTTAAAACTTGTAAGGTTTAACTGGTGGGCGCACTGAGCCCTTGGTGGTCACTTGTGGAGCTCAAGTCAGTCATTAAACTTTCAAGGCAATGAAGAATCTAGATTCCCAAAGTTGCATAGAGCAGGGAGAAGATGGCCTCTTTCCCCAGGCTCATTGCTTTCTATGGAATACAGTGTGCAGTTGTTGAAAGGGTCTTATGCATTGAAAGTGGAAAGGACCCCAAGTTACCAGGCAAAAGGGAGGGGATGCCTACAATTAACTAATTTACTATATGATGCAGCAGCTTTCCACATGGATATTACCATCCTGTTGTGTTTGCATACATATATACCATATATATCAAAATTTAAGATGCTGTTTCCTGTAGAATGACAAAAGGTAGAAGATAGTTAAGGAATCTGCATTAAGTGTTATTTGTTTGCACTATTTAGGATCTTTCTGTTACTGGACATAACCTTAGGGATTTAGAGACTGCAGGTCTAATACTAAGGTCTCTAAGGTTATCTTAGCTGGCGTGTCAGACCTTGTGTGACACCATATGCTCTCAGCAGCCCTTCCAGAAGATGTGGGTGTGCATGCACATGCACAGGGATGTTGTCTAGAATGTGATTTTAATAGTAGCATTTCTTCCTGAATTTTTTGTCCTCCCTACTGACCTCTCCAGTCAAAGGATGTACACTGGAGAGACAGAAATTGAAGATTTTTTTAAAAAAGAAAAAAAAAAATAAAATCTGTTAGTAGTCTGGGTTGAAATCCTACCCCATAGACATGAGTGACAAAAATCCTATTATTTGAGCAAGGACAGGATTTCAGTCTTTGTGCTTTTTATGTTTATAAGATTAATGGAAAAGCCAAGTTCAACACTAAAAACACATGCAAGGTATAAAAACAAAATGCCGACATGCAGACTTTCAATAAAACAGGGTTTAATAAGTTACTGTCCAGTCTGGATGACAGATATTGTGTAATACTGTTTTAACGGTCAAACCTGCCTTCATCATGATTTGGAGTTAAAGCAGGAGATGGTCAAAATATTGCCAGTGTTTTTAATGTAAAAAATAAATAACAGGAAGTAAAAGAAATGTGTCAAGAGGGAGGCCTGAGACAGGGTTCAACAGCAGAGCATAATGGATTTGATTGCTCCTACTTTCCTTAGGAGGAGTTACTGCATGTAAAGTATTTGAAGATAATCTGAGCAGAAGGGCCACAGCCAAAGCCCTGCATTTCTTTTCCAAGTCTCTGATGCAGAACATTCTTAGTTCCTTCACTGCCCCTTGAATTCAAATCCTGGCTTTGTTAGTCCAAATAAAATATAAATCCAGGATATATTTCAGTCCCATCTGTATGTGCTGGGTGATGTACAACAGGTGGAATCCATTTGCTGAATAATTACTAGGAATCAAACATCGGAGAGCTTTACAAGGAAGTCATCTCTCTTCATCACAGCTCTGGTGTTAAGGCCATGTTTGTTACTGATAATCAGCAAAATTCCGAAAGACCGGTAATGAAATAACTCAGAGCCCTCTCCCCGAAAGCCATATGTTCAAACAATGCAAGACTTGCTGTCGTTCCAGCAGAAATTTAAACAAATCCTTTGAAGATGATTGCAGTTATCCTCCTTCTCCTTTTAAACACCAGCAAGTTTTTGCAGCTTTTCCCTCTGACAGGGGGTCAGAAAGGGAAGATAATTTCTGGAGAGGCTGAATTCTGGGTGCCTGACTTCAGACCTCCTGCCCATGCCTCTGTCCTGCCCTCTCAAACTTGGTGTCAAAGTTCCTTTTCATTAATTTCACCTGCATAGGATCAGACCAGTCTCGACCCCCGAGCCATCTGCCTCTGGAGGGACACTGGCCTTTGCAAGAGGTAACCTTTTATTCTCTTACACCTTTTAATGCCGTATGTGACTCTCACCTCTGTGTGTTGATAAGCATTGGATTAAGCCGCCTTTGCACATGGAAGTTATTCCACTTATCTTGTGCCATGCTGCTGCCTTCCCACTGGTGACTCCAGATGTTTGTCTCCCCCTAACATCCTTTTTGTTCTGCAGACACTAAATACGTCTCAGGAACTGAAATTAGGCTTCCTCTGTAACAACTTTGTGCAGTAACTCAAAAAAACTTGTGTTTTTTTTTGTTCTTCATTGTTGTTGAGTGCAGTTTTATTCTGTCCGGGTGAGCACGGTGAACAAGATGGCTTTGTGAGGGGCAGAGCAGCCAAGTTGGTCACTTTTCCTGGCAAGAGCTGGGAACTGCTTGTGAAGGAACACAGGCTGTGCACAGAGAAATCCTAGTAAGATGAGTGTGTAGGGTCTACCCCGCAGGAGGGATGTGGCACGAGTCCTTCCCAAGCACCCCATACCCCCTTTACTACTTCTGTAAAATGGGGGGGAGCCATAATGCTTTAATTTCTTGTTTTACTTGGCCCTCACTATTTATGTAAAACTTTTAGTAGCATGGTGCTAGTAATGCAGAATATATTGATAAGTAAGGCAGTTAGAAGGTACCGGCTTCTGTCAAAATTTGTTACTTTAATCGAATGACTTCACTGGTTTATGAAATGCAGATTTCTTTTTGTTAAGGTTGGCCAATGGAAATTTCTTGTTGAATCAAGGAATTGCATAGGAATAACTGTTTCTTTTTTTTCTTGTGTTAAATACAGTAAGAATCCTATTTCTGGTTTTGATTTTCTTTTTAAAAATCTTTTTCAGTTCTGGGTATGTGATATTGTATCTGCCAGTGCCAGGAACCATTATAGAAAGGCTGGTATCTCGATACTGTTTTGGTTTGATTTTGGCTTGAATCATGTACTGCCATGCAGATTTGCCATTCTGCCCCTCCAAGCTACTCTTTGGAGCATCACTTAGGTTGTTAATTGCATTGCCTTTTCCTCTTCTGGGACTCCAGTTTCCATACAACTACCTTTCATCAGAGTTTAAGCAGAAGACCTGGTCTTATAGCATTTCTCAGTCCAAGTCTTGAATTGTCTGTGACTTACTAACACACAGAAGTTTTCCTTCTGACTCCGGCATGACTTCTTGTTGTTTCTCAGTTGCATACTCTCTGGTGTATTTTGTGGATCATGGTAAAGGGATTTTTTTTTTTTTTTAAATATCCCCTTGCACATGTTAGCATCAGTGTTGGATTCTTCCTCGTGAATACGTTCTATGCTTTGCCAAAAAAAAACCCCAGAACCCTGATGTGCTGTGATGTCCTGAAATTCTGCTCACCAGTGATTACCTGCTGAATAAGAAGTAGATCAGTGACAAAACCTAAGAGAGCTGAAGCAGTTCGCTGCAATAAGATTTTTCAGGGTGTAAAATGTTTGTGGGCACGGATTGTGTAATAACTCTACTCTATTCCTGATAAATTCTTGGAAAAACTTAAATCTGATCTTTAAGTTTGACAGATGTGGTATGTTTGTGCCATGGATTTTACCTACTGTAGCTCCATGTCCTCTGAGTACAGCTAAGAAAAACCTGTGAGATTGTTAAATGGGAGCTTCACCTGCCAGTCTGTACTGCAAGATCTCTATAGCAACCAAACATAAATCAAGAAAATGGCCCCTTTTGTAAGTTGGTTAATAGGCACAACATGCTTCTTTAGAAAATCCAACTATTCTTTCAATAGACTTTGATTGAAAGTCAGCCTTTTCTACAGACACATTCACATTCACATCTAGTAGCAGCTTGTATGGCTGTCCAAGGTCTAATTTATTACCCTTTAAAGATTGGGCAAAGAAAAAATGGTTCTCGGAACAATGTTTACATTCAGAGGCATAAGCACAGTGCTACAAAAGAGCATCCTTTTGTTCTGAACCCAGAATATTAATCTTTAACCCACTACTTATTTCAACTCCCCCTGCTTTTATTTGGTTAGCCACATTCTTCCCTTGTAATTGAAATCTTAACGATTTAATACCTTATTTATTAGCAGTGGTGGGAGAACAGATCTCTCTGCTATTGTTTTTCCTAAATCTTGATGTGTATTGATACATTCCACAGCCTCTTCCGCTGGTTCTGTGAGCTGTCTCTTATCCTGAAGAGGTTTCTGATGGCAAAGGCAGGCGTTTTGGCTGTTAGTGTTTCTGACGTAAAATTCTGGTGTGTTAACCGGGGCATTCTAGTGATCTTCTAATTCGTTTAGGGCAGTTATGTGCTGGGAATATTTGTAATGGACACATCCCATTCAGACCCCTATACATGCCAAAGGAAAACATGCAAGTGCTATACAGCAGAGAAAGAATTAGACGCCAATGTGTTTTTATGTGACGTCTGGAGTTAACTCAATAACTAAAAGGCAGATTTTCCTTCAAAGAAGAAGGAAAATTTTGTAATTCCTCCTTTCTTTCTGGCTGGGGAGGAGTACATCTGGTTCAGATATAATGCAGCAGGAATTAACCCATTTACTTTCAACTAAGTCAGCAAGCATGGGAGAAGCGGTTTTCAGGGATCAGATAAATTAAACACGTTCGACTTGGTGTGGGCAGTTGCAGCAGAAGTGGTGCAGTGGGACGTTCATGCAGAGTAATGTCCCAGCAGCATGGTGCATGTCCCCAGGTACAGGGGACATCATCCCCAGGCAGAGGCAGAAGGGGAGCGGAGTGGAGCACTTCAGGCACTTCAGCCCTGGCCAAAGTGGGAGGGATCAAGTGACACTTCCTCCTTCTGAAAGCAAACTGAAGAGAGTTTTGGGAGTGAGGAGAAAGAAGGAAAAAGAAAAAATTACTCTGATTGAAAACTGGGAACTTTCTTCAGTAAAATCCTGAAAACACCCATTATGGTTCCCTTGAGAAAAAAGATTTCTACATATTCTTTGCCTCAAAAGTGTACCAGTGATTCCTGTATGGATGCCAGGGGATCTGTGTATGTACACGTATATACAGATACATATGCGTGAGCACACAACACACACATACATGTGTGTTTGCATGCCCAAAACAAGCTCACTGCTGCCTGCTTTAGATGGAGGCCCAACACAGAATCTGAATTTTCATTTTACTTTTCTTCTAAAAGGTTTGCTGAAGTGTGCAAAGCTGTGTGTGAAGCTGTTAGCTTGTTGGTGCTTTGTTCAGTGCCACTTTTCCTTTGGGAGTTAGTGTGGGATGTTATTTGGGGGTTTCTGTGGCAAGTGGTGCCAGCAGGTGCATCCTCATCACCGTGCCAAGAAGTGCCAAAATAGTTTTTGTCCTGCTTGTTAATATGCAAAAAGATGGTATATGTTTACTTCATTGCATTAAAAGAACAGTATGCGATATATGCCCTGGATGTCCTTATATTATTAACTGCATCAGTAATATCGTAGCAGACACTGTCACACACTCCTCAGACTGCAGTCAGTGTAATGCTGCAACTGGCAGTCCCTTTTCCTCCCAAAAGCCTGTAAAAATAGAGGAACGCTGCTCATGTTGTGTCATCTTCAAAATGGGAACATGTGTAGTCTGCTTCAGAGTAGTAAGCGTACAGAAGATGTTTCCTGGCATGCTGAGGGAGCTTTCAGTTCAGCTCTGGTAGCCCACCTGGTGCACACTGTGGTGCAGAAGGTGTCTGGTGTGTACTTTGAAAACATCACCCCAAAACCCCACAAACCACC
>NW_020799095.1:11231095-11279638 GCF_003259725.1 Athene cunicularia | reverse complement strand
CCCCCACCCCCCACCCCCGTTTTTCAGAAGTGACCATAGTCTTGAGAACCTGGTCAAGTGTGTCTGCATACTCGGGATCAGAAATCCCTTTCAAAAATTGTTGGGCTTACATGTTAAGCCCACCAACTCACTATACCTACACAGCCTCCTGTAAGGACAGATAGCGCAGACCTGTGCGCATTAGGGCAACAAGCTCCTGGCATGAAACTCCATTAAATCAGCAGTTGACACATTCTGCATTTGTTTCTGCATTTTGTTTTGCCCTGTGGAGAGTGTGTTACAGCAGTCTAATTCCAACTTGACAAAAATACGGATAAACTGTGACAAGGTTTGCGTGGAAGGGAATAGGTCATGCCCTTTTCACCGGTCTTGAGCAGAGGGAAACGCTCTTGGGCATGACCGCTCCATGGGTGCCCAGGAATAGTCTGCAACCTAATACACAGGTTTTTAATCTATTAGGAACTGACATCTTGTTTTATTAGTGGTAACGACATAATTTTCCCCAGCTTTTCCAACTCCTTTCTTCTGTGCTGCTAACATTATCTTAGCGTCATCTAGGCACAGGGGCAGAGTCCCAGATTAAGAAGATGATGTGAAAAGGGAGGTTTGAAAGCAAAGCACAGCCATAAAGCATTTCTGTTTCTTTTGTACTTCTGAAGCTTCCCAGTGAAAGTAATATTTTGTACCTAATTTTTTTTTAATGTTCCAGTCTAGTCCCACATGTGGGATTAATTAGACAAGACAAATGGCTACAAGGAAACTCATCTCTTTCTGGGAGGTTGTTTTCTGATGTTGTCATCCCATTATTTCCACTTTTCAGTTGCTTGTTTGAATGACTGATGGACTCAATCGCTTCTTATGTTTGATAGGCAAATACAGCACTCCACTTTGCTAGTGTGTGAGTATGTGTGCGCCTACGATAAACATTCATTTTTAATTTACTCTGTTTACCTTGAGAGACTGCCAAGAAGTGATTCAGATATTCCAGTGCAAAGGGTTTTTCTATTGTGATGCAGGACAAAGGAGTGTTGAGCAAATGCTCTTTCTTCAAAGAAAAAAGAATATTATTTATTTGTGCAGCTACAAGAGGGCTGGTTTTCCTATGTAAACACTCGCCTGATTTTGTTTGTCACACAGTCTACTAAATCTTTTATTCCCGTGTTTAAAAAGAAAAGTTTTACTGTGTGGCGACAAAGGATTTCAGTGCATGGTTCCAGTGCTGCTGCCCTCCTTGTGGTGTTGCTCAGTGAATATTACAGGTTTCATCCATCTCCTGCTGCCAGCAGTTTGCTTTGGGGTAAACACTTTCCTAAGGGACTAATTCATGAAAAAAAAAAAAAAAAAGCCTTTTGCAGCTCTGTTTGGTCCTGCGGACAGCTGCACATTGTACTCATCGCTGTTACTTCAAAAGGCAATGCTGACCTTGGTGGCTGCCTTTCACGTTTGGGAAAAAGCTATCTGTCCAGCTAGTAACGTGGCTCAACATCGCTGGACCTGCAGTGGCACATGAGAAAAGAGAAGCAGATTTAGGAACGTTTGTATAACAAAATAAGTCTGAATCCATTTGAATAGATGTGGAGAGAGCCTAGAGAGAGCTGTCATCTGCCCAGCTGTCAACAGTGGTCCTGCACCAATTTAATGTGGAGTCTCTTTGGTGGCTTAGACCCAAATTCCCTTTCTGTCTGGTGTGGGTTTTGAACTTTTTCCTTCAAAACTTTTTTCTCTTTGAAACTTGTTTTGGACCGGGTTTCTCCAGGAAGTGTGGTTATTTTGTTGTGGGCTTCTTTTGAGTGATAGGGATTTGAGGGATGTGAGGTTTTGTGTTAGAAGAGCTTTTGCAGAGTGGTGCATTAAGTCTCTGGATGTAGAGAGCCATTGTGCCACCCCCTTTTTTCAGGGGAGACTTCCAGGTGTTTTGATGTCATTGCATTATATTTTAGTTACCTTTTGTTGCTGATATAGGGAAGTAATCTTCATTTTTGAGAGCACAGTGGTATCACAGATGTCTGATGCCAGTGTTTATTGAAAAGACAGCAGGTTGTTTGGCTGACATTACATCTACTGCTTGTATGGCAGAGTGACAAAGGCATTGCATTGACTGCAAGGCCACTCAAGATCTAATGAAACAACAATACTTCTTAATAAAATCTTCTTAGTAAAGACTTTCCTGATGTAGAGACTTATTATCGAACTGTGGCAGTAAAAATAACACATAAATTGAAAAACAAATTCAGCACTGCAACCTGTTCGGTTAAAGGTTCCTGGGATTGCTGCATTCATGGACCTTATTCAGAAGTTTGAATATGGCTGATGATGGTTTATGCTTCTGTGGTACAGGGCTGACTTCAAAATCCAGCTTGCTTTTAATTCTTTCTCTGTGCTTATCATCCTAAGAGGTGATAAAACAGATTAGTGATGTTTAGTCAGACTGCAGAAAGGATATCTCAGTGTATAGGATAATAGCTTTTTGAAAAAAGATTAATTTTACCTTTATCTGGTTAAGTTCTAGAAAACCTTTAGTTGAAGGGTGCATGGAGTTTTTATGAACTGTCCCTGAGTATCTATTAAAAAATGTCATACGATTTGTTCAGCACAATTAACGGAGAAGTTTTCTCAGAAAATTTAAAATAAGTACTGTTCAATGATTGTAAGGCCACAGCAGTTACAGTTTACCATGCAACAAACAAACTGATGGATGGAGGGGCATGACGACATGTCATTTTGTTTAGATTGATTAAAGAAAATTGCTGTATAAAGTCTTCATTCTGGTAGGCATTGGAACAGGGGCTGCTGAAGAGCTGAAGAATGCAGGTAATTTTAAAGGGGAGATTTTAAAACATATGTAAGCTGAAGACATGATAATTATGTCTCAGCCTGAGAGAATGAGACTGATCTGCAAAAATCTGGCAGTTCACTTTTTGTCTCTTTTTGTCATATGCTGTGATACTGTAAAGCTGCAGTTTGCAACTGTGATTTCGTTCAGAGACAGACTGCAATTCAGAGTCATGTTTAGTAAATATTCCTGGGAGCATTTACTTGGTAACAATTACTGTTAAACTGAGAGGGTGATACCAGACAAATATGACAAGGTGCAATTTTGATTTCTTTTCTTCATATATTCTAGGAGTAACTAAAAAGTCCATGACTAAATTAACAATGAAGTAAAAACTTAAGTACTTACTGCATTTTGGTTCTAAGTTTCTCCATAGATTATTCATTCAGCCAAGTATGAGCAAATCCATAATACAGATTTCAAGTCTATTCTGTACTCAACATCAAGTAATCCATTGCCTTTGTTATTATGGTTTCCAGTAGTTACGTTAATCATCCCTTTTTTTTTTTTTTTTTCTTTCTTTCCCTTTTAATGTGGCAAAGTACTGTAGATACAGGTAGAAGAGAAACTTCTTTCATATAAATGCCCTATCCTGGAATATATTTTTGAAGGTTGTGTATACTCCTTGTACATCATTCTTTTTTATTGTGTCTATAATATCAAGAATTCTTTCTGTAATCTATGTTACTGAAACTGGCATTAAAATAGATAAGTATTTCTAGTGGCTGCAAACTTAGAGCCATGGTCATCTAAAAAAACCGTGAGGTCGTATTTGTGCAGTTTTTTAATTATATGTGACACCATTTGTTTGATGGTGGATGCAGAAAAGTTTAAAGCTTGCTATCACAAGTTTGTGGGAAAATCCCCAAAGCGCCATGTTTTCTGCTGAAATGTATCAAGCATGCTTCCTTGGGCAAGAGTAACTCCTCTGCTTGGAAGGAAAATGGTCAAGCTTTTGTTTGTACTTGAGTAGGAAATCACTTTTTGTGCCAATTTTAGGGAGATACCAAGTAGAAAGCCCTTTATTTGCCATGTTGAAAAGTAAACTGGCATAACTGCAGATAGCTCAAAGTATTTGCCATTTAAAAAGCTTGTGACAATAAATAGACCACAGTGATGAGCTGAACAAAACAGCCGTGTGTGGGCAAGGAAAAAGACGACAAAATATTAAAGCTGAGAGCTAGGCAGTGGATATTTACAGCAGGAAAGTTTGCAGCGTATCATCATGTGCATTTGTAGACTTGGATGCACGTTTTTCTCTGCACACCTATGGTGCAAGATGGTTGCAGCATTAGCCGCCTCAGAGGCCTGGTATTTGGACAGCAGTTCTGAAGTATGGCTTCATGGGCTCCATGCACCCATGCGTTTGTCCAGGGGAACAGAATATTAAGGCCTTAAAGCAGAATATAATACGTATGCGTGGTTTATGGGGAAGTGGCTTGTCAGAGGTCTCTGCCACGAGCTGGCCTGGCCAAGCCTCTCGCCTTCATCAAGGATTTGCCCCCCTGACCCCATCCCACAGCTCTCCTCTCACCTGTGGCTCTGGTATCACCAGGGCTTGCAGAGGCCACCTCTTCCTTCTTGTCCCTCTGAAGTCCCTGTCGGGAGGAGGTACAGGCTTGATGCATTGGACAGAGGTGGGAGGAACACACATAATCCTTCCTCTGATGCCACAGGGCTTGGTCAGAAAGCTAAGACCGTACCAGGGTGCAGCCACGTGCAGGAGATTCCCCATGGTCCTATAGCTTGTGGGTGGCTGGGTCTGCTTGGAGCCAGAGCTGGGCCAGAGCTTTATATGCAGCATTACAAGTCTTGCTGCATGTGCAGCAGACACAGGTAAAAGCTGATTTCTGGTTGACTTTAAAATAGTAAAAATAATAAGAAAAATGTGCAGATAACTCGTGTCATTAGAAGTTAATTAGAGAAATGTGGGTAATATTACACCCACAGCTCTGGATGCTAAGTGATACTAAAGCAGCTGTTTCTCTCGGGGGACACATAGAAGAGGGCTAAGAACTGATTAGTTCAGGAGAAATAACAGTAAGTTTAGTATAAATTGCTACCAAAAATAAATTTGTTACAAATGTTTATTTTGCTTGATTGCCTTTGATATGTGCATACTTGTTAGGGAAGGGAGAAGGAGTTGTCTGCAAGGAATTAGGCAAGTGACAAGGCGAGGGAATTAGCCTCTGTTAGATCCCAGCCCTAATGGCTCCAGCTCCCTTTTGGTAGAAGCCCTCGCTCCACATCTGGCTGCCAACTCCGTGTCCTGCTTTTCATTAGTGCTTTAGCCTAAGTTGCTAGAAAGAGTGAGTGCATAATATGCATCCTTTGCCCTTCCTCAGGCTGGAGCAGGGTTTAATCTAAATGCAAAAAACACTTACAGCTGCCTGAAACTCTTTTTTTTTACCCCCCCTTTTTCTTCATTTTTTTCTTTGAGCAATCTGTCTTTCAAGAGGTGCGCTGTGCAAAGGGAAAACTGAAAGGTGGGCGACTAACAAGCACGCAGTGAAAGTCGTTGCAAGCAGAGACGCGACGTACGAGGCGCTGCGTTCGTGTTCCCCTGTTTTTGCAGTGCCTGGCTGGGTCTGCCCTGGGTGAGAGACAGATTTGTTGACTCTGCAGCATGGGAAAGAGCCGACAACAGATTTACTACAGAGATGACTTAGCAGCCCCCTCTAAGTGTTATGAAAAGAGTTTAAAATGTTTATATTGGCCCCTCCGAAGTACAATAAATTGTTATCCGAAACAATTGAGAATAAAGAAGGGAAAAGTCATAATTGCCTCTCAGGAAATGCAGGGGCTGTTTCGGCGCGCAGGAGCAGGAGGGCGTTGGGTTTCATTGACTTGGTCTGGCTGGAAAGCAGCCTGCCCCACAGGAAGGCCGCGCATTCCTGTCCTCTCGGTGAACCTGCCTGAAAGGAATACAGGAGTTATTGGGTAATCAAGGCTTGTCAGCACCTTGGTTATGCAGCGTGGTTCAATCCGATAATGTGAATGGAACCTGTAATAGCGCTGATGAAAAGCACGCCAGTTTGAAAGGGGCCTTGAATGATTTTTTTGTTCATTTTCTGTTTACATGTAACGCGTTATTGATGTCGTTGCCTTCTAATGTGCCTGCTTGTTTCATAGAAAAACTGGGAATTATTCATTATTTTTAAAGAAGAGGGAGAGAGAAAGAGAGAGGGAGAGGAAGGAGGAGTGAAAGAAAGAACCCTGTTACGTGAAGAAAATTGCATTCGAATGCTGCGACTGAAACATATTGATTTTCTGGCACAGACTTTTTAGATTAAAAATGCCAATACTAAATCCTTTCATGACCTATAGTTCATATGAAGTTCACGTGTCATTTACTATTATTCTGGAAAAAGCAGAATCTTTAATGAAAACATAGTTTGAAGGAATGTTCTGCCATCCCAGCATTTGCATGCGATTGTAATAAGACTTGATTAACAGCTAAACATGCCACCGAGGCAGAGGTTTAGGGTGTTTTTTGTAAATTGAAGTCCATTTATCTTTTTTAATTGCTTGCTTGTCTTTACCCTCATCTTGAGCTTTATATCTCCTTTTTTTTCCCTTTGTTTTTCTTTATTTTGCTCATTCTTTATGTTATGATAGGAGGCCAAAGAAACTCATTTTTCCCACCACTAAGCACAAGGATCTTGCTTCAGATTTTATGGCATTCAGGGGATCAATGAGTCAAAATGCTATTTTGATCTGCAGTACAGCAAACATTTGTCGTATAAATTCCCAGAGATGACCCTGACTTCTCCAACTGTTTTTACCTCTTCTTAATAGAGACTTTAAAGGTACTGATGTTGTGCTAGCTTCAGATGGGAAAATTTAGGGCCAAATTCCTGGCTCAGGTGATTTCAAACCTCAGGCTATTTTCTGCCACTAACAGGACTAAATTTCGCCTTAGTTTCTTTCAAGAGGACCTTCAGATTTGGGAGGGTGAGATATGGCAATAGGAAACTGCTGTGTATCTGCTGGCTTCAGCAAGACTGCTTGAGGGATGCTGTGCTGCCCTGGCATTTTGGCTCACACGGGCCGGTCTCCCGTCTGCGTTATAACTAACGTTTTCTTCTGTGTGGGAAGGCCCTTTCACAGAGGGGCTCTTCTTTTGCATTTTATCCTGAAACCATACAACCCTGTATCGCCTGTGGCTGTAGTCACTCGAGTGAGGATGGAAGTGCATATTTATCATCATGGCTTCGGTCTGACTTGGGAAAGCAATCGAGCACTTCCTTATTTAAAAAAGGGCAGAGGAAATCTGTGCGATAAATGTATTTACTTTTCCACAGGTTTGTTTGCCCGCCAGGCTGGCAGGAAGTGGCTTGGAATTCAACCGGCCGGCAGCTTCACTGGGGAGGCAGTGGGGAGGGCTCCAGGCCCCAAGTGCTGGCCGGAGGCATCCTCCGGGAGAGTGTCCATGCTCACTGCCTCGCCTCACCCTTCTTCAGAGGCTGGCACCATGACAGCGAGCATCCCTGCAGGGGCCTGCCAGAGAAGGGAACATCTTCCTGTTCGCTGGGGATAACCCACTCGAGCGGGGAAACCTCCTCCTTGTACAGGGAAGGGGCAGCACCCCCTGGGTGCCCTACATGTAGGCAGGGCTGTTCAAGCATCGCAACTTCCAGCCCTGGCTTTCAAGAGGGCTTAATACCCTAAAAGCTTCTGTTTTTTTTAAAAAAAAAATACACAGCATCTTATGCATAAACAAGATCAGTACTTGCCATTGGTGAGCACTGTCTCACTAAACAGTTTGATATGGTTTTATGCAGTTGAAACTGGGACCTCTTTCCTGGTACAACCCGCACCATACTGCCTCAGGGTGAATGTGGCTGCTGTCGCACGCCTCGCTGCGGGCAGGCTCCTCTTCTGTTTGCGATCAGCACAATGCTGGAGATCCACGGCAGCAGTGGGGCAATGCCTGCATGGCACGAGGTATGCTTGGTAGGGCATGTCCTCTCATCTACCATGCCGGGGTGGCCACCAGGCAGCTGAGCTGGCCCAGCCCGCTCGGCATGGGCAGACCTCATCCCTGAATACGACATGCACTGTGTCTGCCTTTGGTCAAAGCGTGCCATACGACCTGCTTTTGTTTTTGTTGCTTTCATCTCCCCCTTACGTTTGTTCTCTCAGGGAGGATCAAGAAGGAGAGAGAGCCCTGCTTGATCAGCTTGTTCTCTGTGAACATACCCGGTAACAGAACAAGGTTGTTCTTGTCATGACTCTTCAGTGGCTTCCATAACTCCATAGCGATCTGAGGGCCTCTCTGTGCACTGCTCTCCATTCTGATACTGTACTTTGCAAAAAAGATTCCCCTTTGGAGATGTCAGATACAGGTTACTCGACACCGTGGCTCGCTGGCTGTAGTGGCGGAGGGACAGAGCACAGCCTAGGTTGTGAAGTGAGCAGGGATTCAGGTTCATCTGCAGCTTGCCTCTGAGGCTCTGTCCTGCTTCAGACAAAAATTTACAGTGACTTGATTAGATACACACCTCTCATTTCTCCTTTGTATTCCTACATCGCATGTGTGAGTGAACGTGAGAGAGTCACAGAGAGCAATGCAAGGCCAAAGCAGGCTATGAGAGTGTCTGTCTGTCTCAGCTGCTTGTTACAGAGCTCTGCTGGATGCATGTGGTGTAAGGTTATCACAGGGATTTCAATTCTTCTCATGATATATACAAATTTTCAGTGCTTGTTTATCAAAAAGAAAGTTATTTGTTCAACAATGGGTGTTGTACAAAATATTTACTTTCTCTTCCAAAACACACAGAACTGGGTGCATTGTTCGCTTCTTGGTGGCACTACAGCAGCTCTCCTTGGTCAGGGACTCCAGAATAAAAACAAACAGATCATGTGAAGCATCTCTTGTCCGATAGGAATTAGGAAGAACATTTAAACCAGAGGTGAGGTTTCTTGCATTCAGCATACCCTTCACTGCTATGGCTCTTTTGATATAAAATAAAATATGGATACCTCATTGGAAAAGCAAGCTTCTGCCTTACCGTGGTTCAGATGCCCTTATTTGCCTGAATGTATTTAATGATTTTGAGCCAAAGCAAAATTTGTTTTGAATTTGTCATGAATAATCTGGACATTTTCTCTTGCTTATATAAAATCTTGTGAAAGGTGCTAGGACAGCAGCTGGAGATTGAAGTCTGTGTAGTTGCAGGACAGGCAGCAGCAGTGCACCTTCTGTAGTGTTGGTTGGCTTGTCAGCCTCCAGCTGGACCTGCATGATTACCTTTAGAAACTGCTCAAGGAGCTACACTCAGTGTCCACCCTTAATATTTGGCCTCCATGGGGAAAAAAAAAAAGGCACTAAGGAAGTAAAGAAAGTGATGTAAATAGACTTCTAGGTAAAGCTCATAGAACAGTTGGAAAAGAGAACATCCAGTGTACATATCTGCAGAGCCGGCTAATACGCCCCTTAGGAAATTAATTGGGAAATGTAAGTTAATAGTAGTTATTTTGGAACATCACGGAAAAATCAGGGGTAATAAAGATTTAATAGTAATAGGTAAGAGCATCTACTCTGGTGGCAGTGAGCATTTAGTTCTTAAGTGATTTCTGTTCCAGGGAAGAAAAAAAAAGGCAATAAACCCACAAAAATATCTCAGGAATAACGGAATTTATGCAGAAAGCAACATGAGTATATAAGTACAAAGCAGCACATGTGAAGTTTGGGCATGAGATGCATCAGTTCTTCATGCAGTGTGTGATGGCCCTCGGTGCCCTTTCTCGTTCCACACCAGGCTGGTGGTAGGGATCTTCAGGAATCCTAATGAAGTGCTAGGTCCTCCCTGTAAATAAAAGAATCCCTTGCTTTAGCATGTGGTTGTTTTTAATACTTGGCAGAGCACTGATTCTGAAAAATGCTAAACTGTGTTCACAAACATTTGAGAATGCTTCTTGGTCTGAGTCCAAAAAGTTACCAATGGCCTTCAAGACAGTGCGGAGACATTGCATCTGGAAGAGACGAACGGGCTTTCCCCTTCATTGTTGCTGAGCCTGAAGCTGAAAGAGCACCAGAAAGGGCTGGACATGTTACAGAAAATTTACCAAAGCTGTTAAAAATGGTTGGAGGGAATCTGAAGAGCATTCAGGAGATCCAAACAGGTTAGACAGCTAGCAAGGGAGAGTGCTATTTAAAAAGATAAGTAGGATGTCACACACCAGGAAAATACAGGAAATTTTCACGATGGGAAGATAACATAACCAGTAATGATGGAATAATAATGTTTTAATAGACACTGGTTTATAAGCATAACATCTCCTCCCCCATACCTAGGGCATGTTAAACTATCTGAAGTATAGAGAGGAGGTTCTGATTTTCCTCTGTTGCTTGTTTATTCTAGGACAGTTATCATCCTCCCTAAATTTTATTTAAAGTTCACAGCAGTCTATGCAGCTAGTGCAGTTTTAGGTTAAGCATATTTTATCCATAATTGCTATATTTGGTTCTCAAGTTATTATTGCAGTTCCTTGGGGTACATTTAAATCCACCTTATTGTAATAGATTATGGAATATAGTGGCTAATGTGTCTAATGTAAAATAAATGACTATAATGATTTATGATCCAGCACTTCAGTTTTATTGAACATAAGGATCATTGTACTAAAATGGATGGTGTATTGCTGGTTTAGCATAAAATACTGAATAACATATTCAAGGAAATGAATGGATTGGCCAGTTCATAATATTCTGCCCCTTCAGCTGAGAGGTCTTTAATAAGCAAGAGTGTCATTACACTTGAAAATGTATGTGTAGGTAATCCATTATCTAGAACAATGACAGTGATCGGATGAAGCTCTTATTAAAGAAGGGCTCTCCTTACAGGGAAATACAGAGCACTTCCCTGCCTGCAGGAGGCTGTGTGTGTGTCTGTGTTTCTGGGTTTGTTACAGCAGTTAAAGCAGTATTTAGTGTTGCTGAATTTAAAAGTATCCATGTATTTGAAAATTATTTTGAAGGGGGGTTATAAGGTGGTTTTAAAGGTGGAAAGCAATATCGCTAGGCTGTGGTTTGCATAGGGTCATACGGAAGTGAGTCTTTGCTGGTCCTTATTACTGCATGTACCTCTAAGACACATGTTTCAGATCTTCATTTTTATCTCATTTGAAAGCTAATATAAATTACACCTTTGCATGCACCTTGCTTTTGTTTACATACAGGTTTAGTAGTGTTGTCTCCTACTAAATGTCAAGTAGATTGATGAACGTCATAAGGGGCGATGCTGCTGGGAGTATTACTGTGAGCGGGTGTTCGGCTTGCCTTGGTGTCACCAGCAACGCTCGCTTTTGGACAGGCACAGCAAGCAGTATCATGACTTAAACCCTTGACTTCCTGGGGTTTAGCCTCAACTCTAAATCTTTGACCTTGAAAGGGAAGAACGTTTTATTAGTCAAGAGGGAAAATTAATAGGAATCATAACGTGTACAGAATACTTGAAATTTTATCTGGTTAAAGCACTACTCTAAAAATAAGGAAATAAAGCTAAAAATAAAAAAAAAATAAATACAAGGTAGAGATGCCATTTTAAAATACCTATTCAAAGGAAGCTGTTAAAGGAACATAGATGATTGTGCATCTAAGTATTTGCACGGGGATGACAACACACTTGCTTACAATCAAAATAGCATGGCAGGTTATAAAAGAATAGCTTCCAGCAGTTTGCTTATAATAATTTGTGGTAAAAATTACATTTGTTATGTATTGGAGAAAAGAAAAAAAGCCCAAACATTTTGGGGAAGTTATCCTGGAATAACTGCATCCATTTTCTTAATAGTGCTTAGATAAAGCTGAAAGAAAAAAACTATTAAAAAGGCATATATGCATTCATTATACCCTCAGTAACAGTAAATGAAGAACTCCTCTTGATATATTTACAGCTTAAAGTATTAAAATAAACATGATCAAAGTACAGTAGTTCTGTTACAGCACTTGCAGACAAATCATCTCCCCACTTAAACAAGATCTTACCAGCGTTTTGAGTGGGAAGGAGTTTGATGCTATTTTGCCATCTATTACTAGCTTTTCCTGTCAGTGAGCACATCTTTTGGCAGACATGCAGGGAGACTTTTAAAACAATTCAAAATTATTTTGGCAAAAACTGAAACACCTACATTTGCAAAAACACGTATTCAAAATTTTTACTTATCCAAAAACGTTCAGGCTGGCTTTGACATGTAATTGGATACTGTTTTATAGCTGAGCCGTTTCAAGTTTCTCATTTCTTACATCTCAGTCAGTTTTATAAGTAGATCAGTCATACCAGCACACTCACAAAATCCTAAACCAGCTGCAGTTGTGCTTCTAATGGAAGCACAAATTGTATCGGTAGCTGTGGTGGGCTGCTCTCCTGGTTTGGTGTAGGAGGATTTGAAGGACCTGCCTCCCTCTAGTCTTAAGGTTCTTATGGTTCTGGTGGTAACAAAGTTAGAAGTGATGATACTTTTTACTGAAGCCTTCCATCAAAGTTGCCTTGATGCCTTAAACTTACAGATCGTAATGGGCTTGTTTTGAACAAGAATAGTTAGAGAGCATGTTGACTCTGAGCTTAAGATCTCGGTACCAGAGCAGTATGCTGACGTGGGGATTTGTTTTAATGGCCTAGGTAGGCTTGAGTAGGCTAACGGCTTTTCAGACTAAGCGTGTTGGAGCAACATCCCACTATCTGCTCATGCGTAGTTGGTTGGCAGCTCAGATCCTGAGCAGGGTGATGAGGCATCCCACTTTCCAGCTTTGCAGTCTGTTACAGCTGCTGTTACTGCACGGTGACATCCACTATGTGGTGACTGAGGCCACATCAGCTTGGATTCAGGACGCTGCCCTGAGCTGCTGCCATGATGGCTGTGCCCTTACACGTTCCTGGGGTGAGGCTCATGAGCATGAGCGAGGTGGCAGTGCTGGGATGTGACTGACGGCAGGGAAGATGGAACCCAACCACGAGCCATGGATTTTACCCCCTTTTCACTCCATGTTTGAGCACAGGCCTCTCCCGTGGTGAGAGTGGAGATGTGCTTTATTGTATGCCCCCACATACAATCCCGCAGCACCCTGCCCATTGCCGGGACCCATTGTGGAGAGGAATAGCTTGGGCGCTGAAGCCAAGTTAACAGTCTCCCCATTCCTGAAAGCCCTTTGAATCTTTCCTCTGCCTTGTGCATCTGGTTTTCACATCATGGTTACTTCAGCCCATAAGCTTCCACAAGAATTTTAAATAAAATATCACTGCTAACCAGCTCCACGGGGGAAAGCAGTGGCTTTGCTCACAAATGGGTATATTGTTGAGGCTGGAGAAAAAGGGGTTTCTTTCATTCACACTGGGTTACATCACTGAGCGCCAGCCAAATGACAGAGAATAGCGAGAGCTGTTATAGGAACAAGTTTATGCACTGCAAATGCAGGAAACGTTATTGCTAATGGTGCGCATCTGATGTATATTCAGGCCTTGGCTGTAGCACTGTAGGAATAGGAGGTGGACCAAGTGATGCCCTGGGAGCTGTGGGCATCACACCGCAGGAAGGTGGGGGTGGCCCTCAGGCATGGTATGTAGGTCTTGGTGGGTCAAAAAGAGCCTTTGCCGCACCGCTGCAGAGGCAGGTGTGGATGTCTGGTTTTAGACATCTCTAAAACTTAAACACAAACTCGTTACTGTAAGCCACCTTTACAAGCAGTGAACAAGCACTTCCAGAGTGCTTCATCTACCTTAGGTGCCTGTCTAGGCAGGATGATGCCAAGATAGCCTTACCAATACCTGCTTGATGTAAAAAGAGCTTTGATTGACTAGTTCAGAACTAGATGCGGAGGTTAGGCCTCATAACTTCTCTCCTTTTAGCTTTCCTTGTGCTTGTGTGCGTCTTACGTATCTTGGTGAATGCATACAGAATAAATTAAAAGGTCTGTAACTGCCTCTGCACATATTTATAGTTTAAAAATCATAATGAGATCCTGCCATAGGAAAATTGTGTTAAATCCCTGCTTAGTGAAGATCAGTGACAGCCTAAGCGCATATATATATATATATATATACACACACACATACATATACACACACATATCTATAAAAAAGTATCATGCCTTTATGTATTTGTAACAAAATTTTCCTGTTTACATGATTTGTTGGGTACATTCTACATTTACTCTTTTGGATGAGTATAATGAAAAAAATATACATAAGGAAATTAAATAAACATTTTCTGATGCAAGAGAAATTTAAGGGCTGCAAGATTTGCCAAAGGATGAGGAACTTCTTTCTGTATCTGAACATGGATACAATACTTAGATTTAGAATTTCCCATAACAGAAAGACTTTTATACTGTGTAGAATCGGCATAAAATAATGAAGATAAATGTAGCGTCTTAGTTGTTTGCATTAAATATAAGATCATTTATTTAAAACTTAAGGATCCTTGTGAAACAGTGGTGTGTACAGCCAGACTTTCTGAAACTGAGCAAGATTTATCCACAGATTTCCATGGTGTTTCACTGAAACTTTCTGTTAGAAAACATGCATTTGACTGTCTGTGATGATATAGAATATTCCAGAAAAACGCTCAGTTTTTCTTCACATGGTTTATGGGTGTATGTGCAATTATATGTGTGAGTGATATGCTTGTTATTATTTAAACCCACGTATATATAAATGTGCACACCTATCTGTATGTGTACAACATATCAATGTGCCGATTATTGTCTTATTTTGGGGTTGGTTTTGTTCCCCTCTGTGTAGAAACCATCTTTGTTTGCAACATGGAGGAGTGTGAGCGAGAGGGTGCGGGGGCCGTTCAGCGGCCTGCGTTGGAGGTGCTGTGCAGTGGGGCTGTGCAGGGGATCGGGTGCAGCAGGGCTCCTGCCCACTTACCCCCGTGCCTGCAGGAGAGACGCTCCTGCCGCCGCAGAGCCTGGGGGCTGTCCTCTCTTGGCGTCTCCAATGCACATGCTCAGGTTTCTCATTTGTGCCCCTTTCCCTGTGCACCTATAACTCAGTTGCCAATGTCTTCCTAGTGAATACGTTATTAAAGGTTATTTGTAAAACTTGGGGAGCACAGTGCCCCTTAGACATGCCGTGCTTTGTCTTTTCTGGGTGCTGCTGGTGCTGTGGGTCCATGGGCTGCTGCAGGAGCCCAGCCCAGCCTCCCCTCTCCCCCAGCGCTGGCCACATGCTGCCAAAGACCTCTTTCCCTCTCTAATTTCAGTGCAAAGGGCTAGCAGCTGTCCTAGTGCCATGTCCCTCTCTTGGAGCTCTCCTGCTCCAGCACCCGCTGGCTGTGGAGGGACAGACTGGCAGGGAGCCGCGTGGCCGTGTTGCTAACCCAAGCTCCGCTTGCCAAAGTCAGACCCACCCTGATTTCTGCTATCTATAGAGGCACTTGCTGATACTGTAATTATTTAAGTGACAACAATATCAACAAGCTTTTGTAAGTTACACGTGGCAATTTCCCAAATCCTCCCACTCGGCATTTGCTACACTTTTTGCCTTTGCGTTTGTGGAGTTCTCCTCTCAGACCAATGCATTTCCCACCATGTTCAGATGAGGCAAGTAAAACCAACGTACTGTAGCATACGTTAAAAATCCCTCACGGGTTCACAGTTCAAATGAAAGCTTCATCGCTTCTTGTTACTTCCCTTTTCTGTGTGGCCTTATTTGAGGGTAGTGGGAGGTTCACCTTGGTTTATGAATGTAAAACCCAGCCGGGTCTTTTCCAGGCTGTAGAGCCCGGTGTGTAGATGGAGTTAAACAGCTTCACATTCCTGAAGAGAACAGGAATGTTTTCACAGTGGAATCTGCTCTGTGTGAATTACAGGAGTTTATTTTTTCAGGATGAACTTCTTGGACATTTTTTTTTTTTGTCTGCTTGTTTTTTTAAAGAGGAGATGATATGTCATGAAAATATCTACTGTAGTAACTAAGGTTGGTGTTACTAAAGCTTACAGGGAAAATTCAGGTTAAAAAGTCCATCAGGTATTGAGGAGGGACAGTAACAAACGTCTTGTGGTACTTTTTCCTTCTCATTCCTGAGCGTAGGGTTAGCTGTGGTAAGCCCACACAGTTGTACCATGTGCCGGTTGTTGTCAAGCATTTCCCATAGGTATTTCCTGGAGAATGCAGAGCAGAGGAGCAGGGAGTGATGATGCTGCATGGGGCAAGTGGCAGCAGCTGCACAGCAGTTCAGACAGAGCAGAGAGTGTGCTGCTTTTCCTTTTGGGGGTTGCACAGGCATATTTTACCTTGTGTGATGCAGCTAGTAGTTGAGAGAGAATAATTATGACCTTGGTTAATCATTTTTCCCTGTATTAGTGTTGCTTTTGGGTTGTCATGAAAGTGTATGTGTACTGGGGCCAAAACTTACTGAGACTGCCTGCTAGAAGAGGAGCCCAGGGCATGTCTCTGACCAAATGCTGCTGTTACTGGGGCTCTGCCAGTGAAGAGACTTTGTGTCACTGAGGTTCCCAAAATGTTTTTTCCAAACAAGGTTTATTTGGGATTTTTAAAAAGGACAAAAAGCACTACATGAAGCTGAATATTAATTTTGTTGCTTTTCTGGCAAAGAGGCCAAAGAAACGGAGCGAGTTGTACCATTCCATCATGCAACATAAGCTGCATGTCACGTGTCTGTATGCAGAGGGGATTTTTATTATTTTTTCATTTGAGCTGTATGGGTAGGATTGAGTTTTGCCCTCAGACAAGTTCTCCAGGCTCTCTCTGGGTCCCAGTGGGAGGTTCGTGCACTCATCCACGGGCAGAGATCACTTACAGCTCCTGAGCTTCCACACATGAACATGTTCCTGTGAGATTCCCCAGTTGCTGTGCATCCTTCAAGCCGTGGGGACTGGCCTTATCTCGCAGCACCTTTTGCAGTCATTACATCAGAGGAGTTATCAGCCTCATCTCTAACACCAGGTACACACAGACAGATGCCAAAGAGCAGGTGATAGGGGGTAACCTTTTGTCCTTGATAAATGGTTCATGTAGTTGTGTTGAGGTGCCATTTGGATTACCATGTGCTCAGAGATGCTATTAATCTGATGCATGACACTGATGTCAGGAGAATGGATGGTCCTTTGGAAAGACCTCAAGTCCCTTGATGAAACAGGCTGGAAACATGTTGGTGGCACCAGCTCCGGTTCAGTTGGCTTGAATCACCCATGGGAGGACTTTCTCCTTTTGGACAGGGTTGCCAGACAACTGTGAGATGAGAAGGGTAGGACAAGACAAACAACGGCAATATATGTGAGCCAGGGACTATTCCAAACTTTTGTAAGAAGTGGTATGCCGTCCTCTGCCAGGGGTGCCAAAGGTGACAACAGTTCTGGGCCACAGAGCCAATTGCTGAGCTCATTTAGGCAATACAGACACTTTGTAGATGTTTCATCTCCTTTTCTGCTCAGGGAGCAGTATAGGGGAGTTGCCTTGACCTTCTCCTGAAAGAAGTAAAATCTTTGAAGGAAATAAGCTTAAATAAACTTAAAAAGGAATGCAGGAAGTCTGTCTTTAGGGATTTGTGTATCACGTGACATTACCCTGCGTATTTCACTGCTGTGCTGCAGCTAAGGACTTTCTATGCTATCTCTTTAACCTGACCAATATACTGCTTACACTGACAGAAAAAGTGAGTTTTATTCTGTATGATCCATATGAATTTCAAGGCAATGGCAGAAAAGGTAGAGTTGTAAGCTACACCCTCTGTCTTTTATTAGTTTTGTACATCCAGGAAGTGACATAAACTATTCTAGATACACAAAAATAAAATCAACAAATTGCACAAGATGTGTGAGACAAGCTTTGATGTAGAGAGGCAACCGTAATATGAACATTTGATTTTGCTGTATTATACAGTAAAAGATGCTGTCTTAATCAGGAACCTGAATCAAAAAGCTCATCGTGAATATTAGTTCCTATTCTAAAATAGCAAATTCTTTATGTTTCACCATAGAAGAAAATAGTCCATAGAAGCAAATTTATTTTTATATATATATACACTGTATCTTCATTGTGTTAGGTTATTTTATATATGTAAGATTGGTAGCAGATTCTTTTGTAAATGCACTGTCTAGAGGTTTTGATTTAAAAAAAAAACCCAAAACAACAAAAAAACAAAAATGAGAAGTTATGAGTGCTCAGCACTTTCCACATGTTAAAACTGGAACAACTGAAATTTTATGCAGTACAGGACTGGAACTGTGTTGTACAATAGGAGAACGAGTGTCAGCTTAGAAGCAGACATGGAGAGGGGAGACTGAAAGATCCTGGCGTGTTTAGTCTAGCAAAGTGCAGGCTGAGCAGTGATACAGTGTGCGCTAAGTACACCAGAGGAGAAGGCTGCTGGAGGCAAAAGGAATCGGTTAAACCTAGAGGACAGTGTTTGCACAAGAGCAACTGGGAATGCACAGGTCAAAAAATGAATGCAGTTTGTAGAGGAAAGGGAGGCTTTCCTGAGCAGCAGGGAGGCTTTCCAGTGCAGCCTCCCAAAATCAGCTGCAGGGACATACGGTATTGTCCCTTGTGTTTGTGAATGGACTTTAATAACACGTTTTTCTTGTAAAGATGCTGACTGAAGTCTATAATATAGCATGTCCTCTATCGTCCTGTAAATCCATGAGTTCTTCGCAGATTCAGTGGATTATGGTACACACCAAGGTGTTAGTTATTTTCTCTTAAGAGTTAAAGTTCAGGGAAAGGAGGCAACTCATTGGCATGGCTAGTATTTCCCCCACAAGTAGTTGTAGCCTTTTGGGAGGAAGAGGCACAGACAGCGGGGGGAGATGCCTTCTGCTTGTTGCCAATAACAAAGCAGAGTAGGTGAGGGCATCTGCCTGTGGTGTGCATGTTTGTGTGCCAGTGACTGACATTTCCTATTGCTAACACACTTCTGCTGAAAGATTATGCCCCTTCATGGCTTTGGAATGGTTTGTTCTCTGGTGGGTTACACGTAACGCAGAAATCCTCGTAAAGATGTTAAGAGCAAATGATGCTCCTAACCATTGGTGTGGCACAAGCACCGTTCATGGACGTGTGACTGGTCCATTGCAGCATGCCTGTTTCCCAGTGACATGTGGGCACATCCAGGCATACTTTTTAGTATCCTCCTTTTCACGTCTCCATGTGATTTTTCTGAACTGAACTGAACAAAACTGCATGGCCTGAATTATGGTACTCATTACCTAAAGGTTAATGTTAGTACCATGATGATGGAAGTATTTGTTTTTTTCCCCTCTGTACCACAGACTGTTCAGGGAGAGAGGAAAAGACCTCTCAAGCCTTATTAAATCACTCATGGACCTCGTGTTAGCATGTCTCGCCAAGAGTCCCCCTGTGTATTGCAGAGTTCACGGGGCTTGTAGGTAGGAGAAGGCACCATAAAGTACTGTCCAAATGTTCTTACTCAAGCTGCAGATGCAGGGATGCATGGAAAATTAAAGAAGCGTTTTGACAGATGTTGTAGCACCAGAGGTTCTCAGTTTTTAGGTATAAAAACCTCACTTTAAAAATTAAAAAGTATGTTCAATAATATTGGTTATGGAACCAGGCCACTCACACAAATGGAAGTATGGGCTTGTTTTTACTAAAGAAGCCATCAAGGATCCTTCTGTGTTGCACTGGGCGTAATGTTCAGGCTATGAAGTAAATCCCACTTCTGGTGCATGTTTCTGTCGGAAGAAAGTGCTGCAGGGCATTTGGCTTTGTCACTGTGGACTAAGAATTGTCTCCGTTCCCTTGACCAGACAAATGATGCTGAGTTTTTAGAGGGAACTGGAGCTACTTCTGTCAGTCGTTGTAGGGTGGACATCTGGAGATGGGCTACAGAGAGCAGAGACAGAAAGGAAGGAGCTGGGAAATCCTACAGAACGAAGGAGATGCAACATGCCAGGTATCACTGTGCTTGCTGTGCTGCGTTTTGTTGTCAGGGCTGTGTTTACCGTGTATATGATGAGAATAAGGGAGTTAGGGGATGTTGTGATGTATTGATTTGTACTGCATATGTCACAAATACTGAATAAAAAATTTAGACCATGGCATTTCTACCCAAATGTTTCATATGTTCCAGGTCTTTGCATAATTTCCTAAAAGGCAGGGGTAATAAATAGCTTCTTAAATGCACAATAACACTGAGGCAATCTGAATGATATAAAAATAATAAGCAAAGACATGTGGGGGTAAAACACTAACCATATTTGTTCTCAGCCATATCTGTGGAGAGTGTATGGCAATTTTCAAAGCAGGCAGACAGCTACCAACATTTTTCTTCAAAAGGGCAGAATTTGACTTTTACCCTTTATGAGGGCATTGAGTCGCCTGTCTGAAGAATCTTCATTTTGCCTGCAATCAGAAGGGGCACTGTGTGGACTAATGTTGATGTCATTTCTCAGCTGAAGCTTTTTCTGTCTAAAGTATCAGGGCCCAGACATCTTTATAGCAACAGAGCAAGTGAAAATACCTAGTTAGGTTTATAACCTCTCAACTATATTCACCCTTTGGATGCCAGTTTTGGCACATAATTTCTAGATACTACAAGAATAACATACTTTGTAAAGGTCAAACACTGAACGAGGCTTGTTTGGCATCATATGTGTGATTCCATACATTTGCATGTACGGTGACCCAAATTTAACCTTGGCCAAAGATAGTAGACCACTGTCAGAGGCAGTACTTACACAAGGATTGCTTTTGACACTGTATTTCCTACATCATTGCAACCTATGGGAGCCGCTAATTATCTGTGGATAGCCAGAAAGATAATACCTGTAATTTCCTTATCACCCCAGGCTATCTAGTCACAGTTGTAGTGAGTTAGAATGGGATGCCAGTATTGTGCAACCTGGGTAAACTCTACAGTGACAAATGACTTACAGCCATTTTCAAGGTGACATTTTGATCAGGGAGCTTGTGCCAAGTGTTTTCTATTAAGCATTTCATTTCACTGCATGGTTAATCAGCAAAAGATTCTTCCAAAAATCCATTATGTCATATGTCATATGTAATATGTCAGGACCGTTTCTCCTTGCTTAAAGTGAAGGAGGGGCCATGAATGCTTGAAAAATAACAAATCTTATTTCTGCTTAAAAGTAAAAGTGCTTAAATGTAAAAAACCAAAACAAACATAGCTTTGCTTTTGACCATGTTTAAAAGCTATTTAGTTGGGAAACCAAAAATTTAAAGGTTTACACAGCTTGACATGTTATTCATTATGCAAATGCTTTCAAAAGCAATTCCAGCCTGTGTAGTATTATGATATTTGATAAAATCAGTATTAACTATGTGTGGTTTTTGAAGCTGTAATAAGTCTGGGTCATTTTATATGACTGCAGAGACTTTTTGGAATACAGATCAAATCCCCAGCATGTTTTCCTTTCTTAGCAAACCCTTTTCTACCTCTAGAAGGCTCAAGTACTGGCAGCCTGCAAGCTTCTATAGAATTGGTCTTTCTTTTTCCTTTCTGTAAATGAGAAATGAGTTTTGTATATGTTCACCAAAAATACACTTCTCTTTCAAGTCAGTGTCAGTATAGATTCAGTTTTAAATGTGCTTGAGACTTGTTCTTGACTAGTTGATTCTGACAGGGAGACACATGTATCTTGTTTATTGAAGGCAGGAGGTGGGCTGAAACTTTGGTTTCCTCTTACTGACTGTCCCAGTAAGATGTCTAAATGGTTTCCAACTTGCTAGCTTGTAGCTCAAGTTAAACTCCTTTGAAATCTTCAAAAACTGTACAGTCCATAGATTCATTTACATCCTCTCTTCTGGTTTGAATGCCATTGACTACTGAACCAACAAACAGCTGGACAGATGGGCAAAGCACCCTTGTAAAATGGGGACACAAAATACTCAGTCTTTAAGCCTCACCCATCCTGCTCTGCAGTAATTGCCCTAGAGGGCAAAAAGAGTCTGTCTGTTCTGCATCAGGAAATTCCATATACCAAGTAGATACTCTGCAGTTTTCTGAGACTCTCAATTCATGGTACCAAAATGGGAATAATTTTATAATATCTTTTGGTGCCCAAAGGAAAGAAATAGACACCTGGCTCCTGAAACAACCTTGCCACAAAAGTTGGCACAGAGAATAGACCCAATATCTGCTTTGGCTTTGATATCGGTGTTGTTAGCAGAACCAAAGCCAACATCACCTCCGATGTCAAAGGCAGTGCCAACACTTAAAGGCAGTGAAGTTGAACACAAAAGAGGTGTATTCTCAGTTTCAAGGCAGAAGCTCAGAAGGACTGTCACAGTCTTCCCATAAGGACTCTGGCGATGCTCAAGCAGACATGAAGAAAGAAAACAGATAGCTTCAATGTGTCAGTGACAAAGGCCTGCAAATAGACTGTGACACACTCTGCTGGTTTAAACACTATCATTTCCAAAGATTGTTTGCATTGGTACTTGCCTTGAGAGAAGAGACCTTGAGAGAACCAGGTGCTTCCCAACAGTAGTCCAACCTCACTCCTGAAAGCACATTATACTTTAAACACACTGCTGGAAGTTCTCTGCTGTCATTTATATTATTCAAATCTCACTTTTCCCCCACTGTCTCATGGCAGTCATTGCTTCTGAGCTCTGTGAATGATGCAGCCAAGAAACCCTTGAACTTCCACAGAGTGCAGTCTTAAGTGCTGAGATTGGTCAGGTTGACTGAGCAACACAGGAACCACCCACATACAGTGGATGTCACTGTGGTCTGACTTCCAGACACCTATATTCATATGCTGCAGGAAACTGGTGTCTACCAGAACAAATTCCCATATCCATCCAGTTCTTCACTTGGACAACTGAAAGCAGAAAATCAAGAAGTATGTGAATCCTTTGTATAAAGAATATGATCATAAATATTTTCTGCATGAAAATCACCAGTGAGTGATTTGAAACAGTTTTACAGCTTCCTTCTGTGCCGTGTGAATTCTGTGAGACTTTGATTCTGTAGGGAGGAATTATTGCAGAGTTCGTTGCTTTCTCTTGTGGGATGGAGTTTACCCTGACATCAAAGAAGTGAGTGCTATGGATGATCATCATGGTCACTCCATCCATTTACATTATATCCTTTTCCTAAGCCCTTGTCAGAAATTTCTTTCAGTGGAGACTTTGGTAGTCAGACCACACTTTTTAGCTGCTTCAGAAATAATGAAGAAGCAACTGCTGCTTCTCAGTGTTTCTTCATTATGGAGGAACACCCCAGTTTGAAGACACTCAACTAGTGCATGGGATGTCTCCTATATGGGTTGGAAATGCTTTCCTGCAGCATCCTACCTCCCTCTGAAACCACCTTCTGTACTGTTCCCTGGAATAGTCTGTAATACAGTGCCGATGTCTTTGCTTTCTGGGGACAAATACCATGTTGAACGATATCCTCAGTTAGAAATTCAGAGCCAGATTTTCTTCCCTTTGCTTTGCAGCTGGGGAGGACAGCACTGCTCTCTTATGGTCTCCAGTAATCGAGAATAAAGGCTGGAGGTAGAAGTCTCAGGGGCTGGTTGGTCTGGGAGCTTTTGCAAAGTAGAAACGGTAAAAAACTTTAAAAAGTCATTACAAAAGTATGTACCTTGTTCTTTCTTTATCAGTAGGAAAGAGAAGTCTGAGCAGGTTTATTTATGGAGGTTATTCTGTCCTGACTCTGGAAGGATCATGGGCAAAAGTGAACTGCAGCAGAGAGAGATACTTAGAAAAAGAACTGCTCTTATAATGAAAATCCTTGTTGCAGTTGTGCTTATTTGAGAGGCTTTGTAGACAGTCTGGGTGGAGCTGGTTTGAAGTAATTCAGAGGACCCCAGTTTAAGGTTGCAGCTTCTATAACGGACCTTATATAAACCCTAGAGTTTCATAGAAATACTGTGCAGAATTTCATTTTAGGAAAAATAAACCAGCAAAGTTTATCAGTTAAATGTCAAATAAAAAAAGGAAGGAGGACAATGGCCAAGAGGGGAGGAAATCCAGTGGTGCTTTTTTTCCTTGTGACTAACGATTTTTTACCTGCCAACAAAAGTGCCTGCAGCACATATCATCTTGTTTTGCAGATGACCCTAAAGGGTGTGTTCATACTCTAATCGTTTGTTTCCTCCTTATAAATCAGGGCACATTTGTGTTTTCACGCTTTGATAGAGCCATTACTGTAAATTTTTTGCAAATACCCTTGCCGAGGTACTTTAATTGATGCAGGTGATAATACTGTCTGAGCCTGGCAGGGTGAATCAGAAATCTTACTGCAGTCTGGGAAAGTAAGTAGCAATTCACCTTCCTCCCTACTGGGCAGTAAGTAGGAAAACATACACTCACATCCGCCAGTGTTCTTTCCTTAATATCCTTGTCTCTGGTCTCAAGGATAAGATTTGTTTGTTTCCAAATCTGTTCCTGTGCTACTCATAAACCCACTGTCAGAGCAATATTTGTATGATACATTTGACAGGAACAAGTATTGGGCATACTTGATCCATCAAATCTGTGCAAGAGGCTAACATGGGAAGTGCTCTGCCCTCAAAAGCCCTGATCGCTTTAGGGCATGCCAGAAAAACGTTGACAGTATAGGCAGTTGTGTTTGAAGTTTAGGATGCCGTTTCTGTAAGAAGAATAAGAGGCAGGTTTCTCTAAGAAGGGTAAGAGAGTTTACCTTGCCAAGAAGGTAAAATAAAAGAAAACGGGGGATTAAGGAGCTACTCTGTGTATATGATGATGGATTATTACAGCCTTTTCTGGCTACGAACAAAACTGTTTTCCTGAGTGTGGGGGAGAGTGGGGAGTGTACAGTTTGACAGGGCAGTAAGATCGCTCAATAGTAAAGAGATTCTCATCTAGCATTGCCAGACAAGGATGAAATAAGTAGGATGACTAGATACAAATCTCTTTTTACTAGATCAGATGTCACTGAACTAATATTCTTGTAAGTCAATGTAAAAATGTAAGGACATTTACTTACATTGACTAATGCTGTTTGAGGAATAGTAAGGGGAGAGGTGTATGAGGGGTGTGCCACCAGGACAAGACTCTAGGTTTGAAGAGCATGGATGGATCTGTTGGTGCTGATGTCCTTCCTTAGGGGAAAATATGATGTGCTCATTAAGTTATTGCTATCTATATATTCCTTAATTGCCATATATTCATTATATAGGGTTATTACTGACCATTTGTACAAGAATATCTTCAAAACAGTGTCATTCAGACATGTACATTTTAAATTAAGTAAACTAGTTCTGATTTCTTTTAATAATTCCCTTTAAATGGTACACAGATTGTTGAAAACACTTTTATGATTCATGTGATTATTTTTTTTATTCCATTGTGGTTATTTCTTTCTCTTGGAAAACTAATGCTGGTGTTACTGTTGTTCGCAATTCTTCATTCTTTCCCACACGTCTGGAACTGATTTTGTTTTTAATGGAGCTGAAGTCAATGTGGCTCTTTGTTTAGCTTTATTTTTGTGCCACAGTATCATTAGGTGTCTGAAAAATTTAGAGCTTCTGTGGCACTTCACAAACATTAACTCACTGACCATGCCCGCTTTGCAGTAATTTTAGGGTTTAGTCTTCACCTGGCACTTAACTCAGACTTTGTCCAGCTGTGTTTTGGGACCTCTTGCTGTCTGACAGACCCATGTGGTCCTGCTGCACACTCCTGTGTAACCAGCATTCTCCCTAACATCATCACCCATTATTTTGGTGTATGCTCTGTATCTGCTGATCTCCTAGCATGCTTTCCCAATATCTTCATCTCCGTGAGCAACACTCAGAGGGCCTGTATTCCCACTCTCTGCTTCTCCACCCTTCCACCCCGCAACGTACCTCTTGGATGACACAGTTTCTAAAAATCACATTTAAAAATAGCAGTATGTTAATAAATATGTTTTATTAGGGGAAACAAATTCAGCCATGTGGAATTTGAAGCCTCGGTGCTTGCCAAACAACTGTTTTGCACTCACCCCCTTGGCATCAAAATGCTAAGATGAAGGCTGCCTTCTGCAGGTTGCTAGATGCTGTGCTGGGAGGGGGCTGGTGTTACTGGTCAGGTTTGCTGGGTCAGTCATTGCATTCTGGACCTTTTTTGGTGACACGTGCTGCTGTGCCTCTTCCTGCATTATCCTTCTCCATCTTTTTTTCTATCGTGCTTTCCATGCCCCCCGTTCCTTCCCTATGCTTCTCCGCTCAAGCCTTTCTGTTATTTGATCTTTCCTATGACACTGCCTTCAATAACCTTATTCTCTTTTTCCGGGACCTCTGCCTTCCTGTGACAGCTCCACTGGCAGTGGTGGGCCCGTCTATCTGCCTTATGTCAGTATAGCCACGCTGATGCCTTTGCAGCAGCTCTTGGCTGCATTTGGCAAGTGCCAGAAAAAAACCTTTTATTTCTGTCATAAACAGCTGGAATTACAGAGGACAAGTGGTATCTTGTAACTCTCTAGTTCTTCCTGGTCCTGTTGGGTCTGCAGCTGTGAGAGAGCTTCTTATGTGAATTGTTGTCTCCTTGAAATAAACTCCCTTTTGAAATTTTGCTGGTGGTTATTGCAAGAGCATGAGAGTCCTATCACAGGATGGCTGTTAAGGTATTTTGCTGTCCTTCCAGCCTTGGCCATTCTGAGCAATCAGTCCTCTGGGGTGCTAAAAAGGGCATGGTGGTGAATGCCTTCTCCATTGGCTGGAGATAGCAGTGCTTCTTTGTGTTTCTTCTGCCACCTTCTTTTCTCTTGTTGTTTCTGCAAATGCTCCTCTGATCATTTACCAACTGCACAAAAGTTTATCGTATTTTCTTAATCAGTTTTTACTTATAGCTGATTGAGTGACAGTCTACATTCTTGCTGGATTTGGTGTTAATACAATTTGTTGTTCATTCCTGATACACTGCAGGGGAGTGATTGTGTTTGTTTTTCTGGATTCTTCATGCTAATTTTAATTTGAATTAGATATTATGGATGAAAGCTAAATTTTTACTTCATATCTGTTGCTTTGACCAGGTGATTCTTCTGGCTGGTTTTTGTCTTCTCAAATCTCTTAACTATGTGAAATTTTCACATGTAGCATATTGTTTGAAGACTGTTCTCAGCCATTGCCTCTCCTTGCTACGCTGGTCTTTTTCCAACGCTGGTCTTTTTCCAAAGCCATGGAAGGGTTCCCAGGGAATATCTCACACAGCTCTGGTGTTCAGTGCTCACAGCAAACCCATGACAATGCCCCTGGAAATGGTCAATGGCATCTGTAGGGCCAGGAGGAACATTTTCTTTCTCTCCACAATAATAAGCTGTCCTGGATTGTCCTGTTACTCTGAAGAGTGAGTCTCTGCCACAGCATCCTTTCTGTGGTTGCCTGAGATTAACGTTTGCACTCTGGTGTGCTTCATTTCTTCACTTTCTTCCATGTGTGTATATTCTAGAGTTTTCTTAATGGACCTTTTCCCCACAAACACTTGAGAAGACTGGAGGCTGAAGGGCTGTTTGGACTTTTTGAGTAATGTTGTTATGAGCTTGGTTATACTCTCCCATAGTAAAAACTGCTGTCCACTGTGTTTAAAGGCTTGGGACTGCTGGGGAGCATCTGATTTATTAATGGCCTCTTTTCAGCTTCCTCCTCATCTTAAGAAGATATAAGCAGGTAATTAGCTAGTTGCCAAGAAGACAGTGGAAATAAACTTTAAAATTCCTCCTTGTAAAATGATTTATTTAACAGTTTTATTCTGACATGTGTGTTTTATGCTTTAATCATCTGTCTGTAGCTGTGAAACAGGCCAGGTCTCTTCATCTTATGCTGTTAGATTTTAGAGGACTGATCCTACATGGTTTTTTCTCTTTTGTTGCCACATGTGAATGTTTATGTTGGCTTTCTGGTAGACGCTTAATTGGATTGTAACTGATTTTACACTAAAGACGGATGTCCAGTTTTCTTTCAGTCCTATCTGAATTGCTCTGGTTTCTGGAAGGAATCAATATTCAGAAATATATTGAACTCTTTTGCTGTGGCTTTCCTCCAGGGGCATTACTTATATTTGATCATCAGTGCCAGTTGCTCAGGGTGACGGAGGTGTTCAGGTGCCTTGAATAACAGCTCTGTTCCTGTTATGGCTACTTTTTGCAACTGGAGTTCTGGTATCTGCAGATATCTCCACCTGAATGCTGATAAAACACTAGCAGCTATTGTGAGGGCTCTTCCAAACTCTTTCCATTCCCTTGCATCCTTCCTGACTGTTTCCTTTGATGGTAATTCTATTTTTCCGGTTCCCAAAACTCATAATCTCAAAGTTCTCTTTGAGTCTGAGCCTTCTTTAGAAGCTCGTGTTAATAAGATTTGTGAAACAGCCTTAATGTATCACCCCAATAATTTTTATAGGTATTGAATTACTTATAACCTTTGTCAGGAACTTACGCTAGGTACACAACTCTCTCTAATCGTCATCTGTTGTCTGCAGGCTCCCTTACTTCTGCTTTATTCAAGCATTTTCCATTTGTATAGGTCTCATTTGTCTTTCAGATCATCAGAGTTTCTAAGTATCTTTCTCCTCTGCTGCAACAGACACAATAATGTTTGAAGAAAAAGATTCATGTCTGTAACTCATCACTTGCCACTTTATTCGCTGTTAGAGCAAGACCATGAATTCACCAAAAAGAAAAACCTCTTCCTTAAACCGGAGCCTGGAAAGGCACTAGTTTGAGGTGCTGAAGACTCATATTTACAATTACACTCCCCAGGGAAAGCCAGAGGGATTTACAGTAAATATCAGGTTTTGCGTCCAGAACTGCTGACAAACCAGCCTCCTTTTGATAGATGGATTCATTATCACTTTCTAATTACAAGCAGATTTCCAGGTGTGTTCACCATGTTATAAATGAAACCTGTCCATTGTTATACAGTGGTGGCCGCCGGGTCAGCCGTCAGGGATCTATAGCTCCTCTTCTGTCATTGGACCAAATTAATCAGATGTATTTTTAACAGATAACCTTTACAAAAGTGACTGATTAATCACTTGGTAATGTGGACTGCTATCAAGTCCATAATCTCCAAATAAAGGAAGGAACTCAGCAAGACTACAATATGTCAAATGCATCAGTCTCAGTGTGTTAAAATACTTTCAGGGCCAGATGCTACTCTTCTGAAAGGATGGAAATCTGCTACATCAAACATGTATGTTTTTCTGCATCTGTGGGTCAGATTCTGCACTCAGATGAAGGCTTTCTGGTTATACAGGCTTGATGTCAAATGTAGCCCGATGTGTACACATCTAAGGACAGAATTTGATCACTACAAAGTAATAAAATTTCTATCAGATTTTGTCATTTGATTATTTTTTTTTTTAGAACTGTAATTTTTAAGAGACTATTAAAAGCAGCACAGATCAGTAAAACAGTCTTTGTCTAATCTTGTAACCAAGGATAGATTTAAGTGTGATTTTCCTATGTTGCAGTTACTTCTTTTGAAGATAAAACAGCCTGTCTTTTAATTTTGTATTGAAGAATATGCTTGACATCGTTCAAACTGAGATTAGGTTAGTGAAAGCATACTCTTGCTTATGCTGGAAAATGAAACAAGTTCTTAATTGTCAAAAGATTAATCCTTGGCAGTCATCCAGGCCAATATTTGCTGTAGCAACTTGGTATCCATCACAGTTACAGACCAAAGGTCTCGTCGTATATGTATTCCTCGCAGCAGAGACGTATCAGGGCAGCGCAGCCTCGCTACTCTGAGCTGTTAGTCTCTGGGATATTCTATCCATTCCTCAATTAGTGCCCTCACAGGGGTCACAGTCTTTGACTGGGCTATTTCTAAAGATTGAAATAATAAAGCTCAGTAATATCCAAAAAAAACAAGTCCCAAACTGATTTTTTTATGCATCGCAGTGTTTCTTGTTAGAGGTTTTAGCATCTATTAGAATTTTGCTCCATCAATATAATAACAATAATACTAGTGAAACGTGAGGGTTTTTTTTCCGGTGATAATCACCTATAGGTAGTAGGATGATACTGCTTAAATTGGCGCTGCTTTTTTTTTTTTTTTTTTTTTCTCCCCTCCCAAACTAACTTGCTATTGAAGTGCAAAGCTGCTATAGAAGCCTCCTCAGCTGCTGGCATTGCCATTCCTGTCCCTGTTTTTGAGTACTGTCTTTTTCCCTCTGAAATTCCTGGTAGAAGCAGAAACCGGGATGAGCCTTTGTTGTCCCACAAACCTAGCAGAAGAACAGGTCAGTATTAGAAATACCTCATATAAATTACCAAAGCTATCAGTCCTAAGCCTTGTTCTCTTAGTGTAACTAAACCCCACTAAAACCAGCGAAATGCTAGCCCCATATCCCTCCTCCTGTGTAAGGCACCTCTGTTGTGTTTTGGGTGATTATGTATGTACAGCCTTAGAAAATTGTTCAAAGGAAGTTTTATCTCTTACTCATCACAGAAATGGTGATTCAGAAAATGGTCTAATTCAGTTCCATATTCATTGTCACTGATGCTGTGTACACTTTGACTTTCCGTGCTGCTAGCTGGAAGGAAGCTGCCTGCAGTTTTCAATTTGCATGGCAGGGAAAAACATGGATAAAAATTCAGTGTGCAGACTGATAATAGGGTTGGGATTTGAAAATTTGGGTGTGGCTTTGTTTTCTTTGACTCCCATTCTGCACTGCAAAGATTGACAGGATTATGGGGTGCAGGTAGGATCAAGACCTGATCGCTCACTGATGAGTCTCTGCCCATTTGGTGCTTTATAGGCCCAAGGGAGAGGAGCAAATTGACAGAGTGTTCTGGCACGCTGCTGTCTATATTTGGATCCCTGATTTAAAGCTGACAGATGTGTAAAATTGTATATAGCCAGAAAACTCCCTAGTGAGGACACAGCTGCATATATCGATGAGTCAAAGTTACTCCAGTTAAGGCTGGCATTTATTTATATGTGGCAAATTCCCTCCAGATCTCTGTTCCTGGTAATGTAATATCACTGAGTATAGTTTTGGGCTCGTTCCACCCGCTCTGGATCAAACCATGTGCTTTTTGGATATGAATGAAGAAGACTTGTAAATCTGAAGCGCTGCTCTTCTCAAATGCTGGGCGAATGCCATCATACCCTCATTTAGATGTGGCAGCTGTTGTCAGTTACTTAATCTCATAAATAAAATAAAGCCAAATTTCCACAAACTGAATCTGCCTCTATCACGCGGCCTCCTGCAATGCCTTAAATGAACTGCATATTTTTGTTTCTCAGGAATCTCCCTTTATAACCCACTATACTGCTTGATTATTTCCTCTGTGTTGTACAGGAAACAGTAAGTGATTAATAACCTGCCTCAGTTTTACTTTCCCCTCTTGCTGCAGCCTTGTCGTGAAATAATGTGACCCACAGATGTCTGAGCAAATCAATCCATTGCGCTAATGACAGATGCTGTTGGGGCTTGCTCAGTGAAAGTGAGCTATTTCAGGGGGAGAAGCTCAAGTATTCCTGCTACTTTGATCATCTCTCTTAGTTTTGTATAAATTTTGAGCATGCTAAAAACTCCCAACAAAGCACGACATAACCCACTCTGGAAAACAGCCTGGGGTGAGTACCAGTCCCGGAGGCTCAGGAGGGAGCTAGAAGGCAGGTTTGCTGAAGAAAGGCAGAGTTATCACTAAAAATTAGCATTTGCTGACTGTAGAGACATCAGGAGGCACGTGAGGTGCACCATATATGTCAGGGCTTGCTTGCTTCTCTACTAAAAAGGAGGTAATGGAAAATAAGGCCTCTGCACTTAACAAATGAAACCTCTCAATCACAGTTAATTATATCATGCATGTCACCTTTCACAATGTTTAACATTTTCTGGAGTGAGTGAGTGATGGAAATTAAAATCTCAAAGCTAGTTTTACTAGGATTTAGTTAGGAGTCTAGTGTACAGAGATAGCTGGCAAGAGAAATTTCCCAGTAGTAATGCTCACAGAGTGGGGAAGATTCAGACTGACAGTCATTTTCATAAAGCACAAGGGCACACTGAAACAAATTACAAGCTGATTGAATCTTTTAAAAATTGTTAATCGTTTCTCTGATCAGTCTATAATACACTCTTCAACCATCAGCTAATGCACTGGAGTCAGCTGGGCTTATGGCTGGAGAGAGCAGGCAGCCCTGGTGTGTGGCACTGAGGGCTGGCATGTGTTACACTGGCTAATTGAGGGTGTCACCCAAGCCCTCCACCAGATCTTTGTTTTCCTGAGTGGCTTTTACTAAAGGAATGTTTGAGTAGTAGGGAAGAACAAAGATATATTATGTTTGGTAGCAGCAGACACATGAAATTGTACTATGTAAAGAATGATTAAGTGGTGATACTGTCCACTCTTTTTTATAGTTGCTCAGCAAAGGAAACAGAACACACATGTATGCAGATTACTCATAGTAGATGGTTTGACCCAAGATAGGAAATCCTGCATTTAAATTCACTGGGTGGGGAGAGAGGTGGTTATTGAAAATTTAAATCCCAAGTCGAGAAACCTAGAAAATAATCTAAAGGCTCAATAATTTTTCTGTTTAGCAAAGAGTTAACCAGGGACCCAACTGCTGGAGGATTTGCAGGGATTTCTGCTGTTGGGGGTGTGTGTGTGTGTGTGTGTGTGTGTGTGTGTGTGTGTGTGTGTGTACCTTTTCCAGCATTACTATTTCTGAAACTTTCCACTGCCACTCAGAATATCAGAGCATATCAGCTTGTAGTTCCTAAACATTTTGTTTTGCATCAACTTCTTAAAATACGAGAAGAAAAAAATGTTATTTATGAAGAGGAAATGAGAAACTGTGATGTAATTCTACAATGAATAGGAAGAATTACAGTGCTTTGCAACCCTACAGTTGTTTGCTACAGTTATGCAATCCAGTTCTTAATGGAAGTAGCCAAGGTCTTGCTCTCTTTTTGTTTCCAAGAAGCTGAGGGTCTTTTTCAAAGTCGTTGGCTCAAAGGGATGGAAGATACCCCCTTTCTGTATTCCCTCCTTTCACCCTTACCTTAAGCTACACCATTATCTTGCAGTAATGAAACCTGAAAACAATGGTAAAGAGTTAACATCAAGGACTTCAGCAAAAAACACCAACAAAATACCCCACAATCCTACTCTAAAGAGGTTTCTATAGAACATCTGAGTTAAGCATGGCAATTACAAAGAAGCTCAAGTGGTCTTTGCTTGAAATTGCAAATGTACCACATTGCATTATCACAAGAATTCTCATGCAAGAACAGTTTGCAGATGGTTTGCATTGGCATACTTTATGTAAACGCTCTAGGGAACAGATGGCATCATGGGTTCTTGTGGCAAATGTGAATTTATAGCGCTCACAACATGCTAAAGTCTTTTGCCTGTAGCTGAAAAGCAACAAAAATGAAGTGGAAACTCAGCCCTGTAAATCAGTTTGCCAGTGCCTTTGCCATTGTAACTATGGATAACATTTAGCTTACTCTTTATTGTGAAATTTGGGTTCTTTTATTTGCCATCTACTTGCAATTGGGTACAAATGAATGCAGCATGTGTGTATGTTTATTTGAGTACGCATATGCAGCTTTTAAATTAATAGGCTGACATTGTGTAAAGACCAGAAAGTTGAGATCTCAACCATCATTTAATCTAAAGCTTCTGAATTTTTGATCCGAAATTCAATGCAGATAATTCCAATTTTCCATGCATATATAGATTACTCTGGGTAAATCGATCGATTTCACACAACTATTGACAAATAGTTGGAAGGGGTAAAATAACAACATAGATTAGAAGTGTGAGTTACTGACCTTGCAGTCGTTTTGTACATACATATTCAGTGGGATGAGCATCAGGGCACATTAGTATAAAAAGTAACAGTTCCTTCTCATTTGGACACAAGTTGGAGTTTGAGCATCTTCTGTAAGGAAGAGGTGTTATTTAAGAAGTCAGACCTGTGGGGGGGGAAAGAAAATTTTGTAAACAAGCAAGGGATTTGTTGACTTCCTTTGGAGCTATTATATTGAACTTAGAATATAATTATTATTGCAGTATATTCCCTAATTATTTAGATGCTTGTAAAAATTGATTTTATGTAAACACAGCTTGTTCTAAACCGGCCAGATCTTTGCTGTGAACATAAGTTGTTTAAAATTTATTGACCTGTCGTTCACATGTGTTACTTTACTAGCACTTAATGGTCTGTTTAGATAGTCTTGGTGTGTATGAACTCCCAGTGCGCTACTCCAAGCACCACACGTTGACAGGTAGCTGCCATGTAGATAAAATAAGGGGCCCTACTCCAAAGCATACAGGGACACACAATCATTAGTTATTTTCTAATCTAAAGCAGGGATTTCCTCAGCAGCCAGAGGAGAAGCAGCGTTCTGGTTTTGCATTATCTCTGCAGCTGAGTTAGGCCTAAGTCCTGAACCAATATGCAGCAAGGCCGAAAACAAACAAGCAGGAAATCCAGCCTTGCACAAAATATAATTGTTTTAAGGAGCCTGAGCTTTGAGGGTTTCTTTTTGAATGCGTTGTGTAGACAGTGGCCAAGATTAGAAATATATTTGGTCCTTCAAACCCTCCCGAAAGATGGACAATTAAAAGGTAAATTAGTTTTGTAGTAGATAGAGATCACCTTAAAAAAACATTTGTGGTAAGACTTGCTGCAGTGTTTTTTTCATCCTGTGTATAAAGCAAGCTGTCCAAAAATAAAAACTAAAACAACAAAAAAGCATTACTTCTTACAGTGCCTATTCTCTGTTGGCTCAAATGTGATTGCTGTACTTCTTTTTCTTAATTTTTAGGGCTCTCGTGTATTTTGTGAGTTGAGATTACTTTCCTTTATTGTTTAGGTCTCACAAGAAAATGATGCAAATTGTATGTTATAGATCAGTATAGCTCAAGTTACTAACCAAACTTTGCTGTTCTCTTTCTACATATATAAGGCTAAGTATTTCCAGAGACCACTGGTTTTTCTGGTTGCTGTTTCTGATTGTGGATCAGCAGCATAGTTCTCTTAATTTGACACAGGCAGAGATTGCATCCATAAAATCTACTGCTGGAGTGTCATCTGTCCTGCCCAGCTTTGTGGTTATCAGTCTCTACGATCCATGAATACTTGGTACCTAGAAAGGTGTTTATCTTAGCTTTAAATGCCTGGTTTGAAAACGCTGTCCTAAATTTGTGCTAATACTATGTCATACCATCTGAAAACCTACTCTCAGAATGCTTCTGGCCCTGGGAATTCAGCAGCATATTTTTCATAGGAAAACTATTTTATGTCAGTGTTTAAATATTTCATAGGGTTCTTAAGTAAAAAATACATTATGTTACTTTTTTTTTTTTTCATATATGCAGTTGCATAGTTGTTTTTCTGCCTTCATGTCAGGCCAAATTCTGCTATATTTGGCTGTCAGTAATTCAGAGTAACTATTATTTCCAGTGGATTTACATCTGTGTAACTTGACATGACATCTACAGTATGGATAAGAAAAATCAGTATCAGATTTAATTTGCTGTGGCAATAAAGATGTTTATCCATCCACTTTTCAAACTACACTGACTTCTGTATAGAATGAGCAATCCCAGTATCCCAAACTGCTAAAAACAACAACAAAAACCTCACAACTCTTAAATCCCTCACTCCTGTGGAATGTACTTGGCTTTGAAAGCATGTGAATTTAAAACATAAATAGCTATGGAAAATAATTCTGTCTGTGTTATTTTCCACTAACACAGGATGGCAAATTTTCTTACTAGCCATCCATTAAAATTGACTATTAGTACTTTAAACAAGCAGGCCATTCTTTACCTGATGTATTTGAATGCAATTTATCAGCAATGGAAATGTCACATAGACCTGACAGATTTATATATTTGGAGATTAGAATCAAGTTCCCCAAAACGGTTAAAAAACATTATTTGATAAAAGCTCTGCTCAGTCACTCCACCTTATTCCTCTGCAAAATGTGACATTTTTGTGCTTCAGTTTTGTATTTTGCTCATAGTTTTTGCCCTAGGAGCAGCGTGATTAGCTCAGAAGGGTGTTTAAACCAGATTGTCAACCTCCAGAGCTGTCTTATTTTGAATGGTTGTATTTAGTGCTAAAGTATTTGCCACCAGCTCTGTTCAGTAGCAGGTGGTCTCATTTTAATGTGCTGAATATGAGCAAATCCTGTTGAAGATGAGGAAGCTACAATGGTGTGGTGCCTCTGACAGGTTTAGGTCTAGAAATTTTACTGTTAAAGGTTCCCTTTACTGAAAGCTACACAGTCATGCCTCATTATGCCAGCTTTTTCCTCTCTGAATATCAGTTATATGCTGAAGTTGACTTTCCAGTGGTTCCTACTTTTGGGTGAGACCACTGTGAAAGGATTTCTTTCCCTTAGCTTGTGTGCTCAGCTCTGTGCCAGTCCATTGTGCTGTACTGTACCCCACGTTGTCCCTGGGGGATAAAGAGTAAATGCGAGGACTGGCTGGCCTTGGCTCCTTGGCTCTCTCTGCTGGTGCTGGGAGGTAGGCCTTCATGACACCTGCTAAGAAGCGTATCCTTTCCCTTCTGACATCTTGGCTAGGTGGCCAGCATCTTCATCCTGGAAGAAGTCCTGTCTCCATCTTGACAGAGGACATCCAGGGGAGAGTAAGGAGTGCATACTAGATGCATTAAAAAGGTTGCATTTTTGGCTAAAGTTCTCCTTTTAGCTAAATAGGGGCAAGGTTAGTGATGACTATGATGCCTAGCTAATGATTAGACAGAATTGGGTTTGAACCAAGCAGAGGGACTGTCCCAGAAGCGAATTTGTTATTGGTATGATAAACCTGGACATCTCGGTTGTCTCAACACTACGCTTTACTCTTAGAGGAAATCTAGCAATTTTTACTAACTATGGTGGCACTTTTTCTTCTCCCTGATGAGAAACCAACAAAAGCTTCATTGTTCTTGTGATATTACTGGACCCTTTTTAATAAACCTGATAAAGTGTAAATGATGAGTAAGCTCAGCTCCCATTTAATGTGCCAGTAGGAACATTAAGAGACATCCTGTGGTTGCAGTTAAACTCTAAATAGGTGACCAGAATTCCTATGTGATAAACTGTCCTTTTGGTGTTCTCAGAGAATATTTTCCTAATTTTTGACTCTTTAAGAATGTCATGAAAAGAGGCATTGCATCACCTCTACCATTATGAGCCCATTTGGGAGATACATGCAAGAAAGAAAAACGAAAAGATCTCTTTCCCCCCTTTCATCAGATACTTCTCAATTTATCAACTCAAGAAGAGGATGATGTCACTGAAGATGCTGACTTCTTGCATATATGCTTAAATATTAGGCAGTACAAAAATACACAACAATTCTGTAGTTTTAGTAAGGGGTTATCATATAAGATGTGTGAGTACCCAAGGACAGGCAAGCAGGTGGGACAACTGGGAATTTCCAAAAATTTTTGATATGTCCTGAAGGTAGTTCATCAGATTCCTTGTGTGGGTTCAATGAGGAGATCAAATGTTCCATAACTGTTGCTGGCAGAGTGGAGCCTGTTCTTCTTCAAACTGGGCAGTTCCAGAGCAAGCAAAGAGCATTCATGTGAGGACTCCAGCCGTCTGCTAGCAATGCTGCTTGGAAAGACAGTGCCTGTCCCAGTTCCTGCTTTCAGCACTTCTCATGCATTTGAAGTCTTTACATGTAGTCACGCAGGCTCTCTTTCCACTACAGTGTGATGAACGGTCCTGAGAGTCAGCAAAAGCCATAGAAAGCTTTGACTTACGTGGTTCCTACCCATGTAGCTGGTTAGGGCTTGAATGCTGCAGGGGTTCAAAGGCTATCAGAAAAACAAGCAAGGTCAGGACATGGACCAAGGTGGTGTCCTGTGAGTTGTCCATACTGACAGCACACAGGCCTCCTCTCCCCAGCAATGCCAGGTATGGATCAGGGGTCAGCTGCGCCAGGAACTATCCCCATAGGTATCTCCAAGCTAATGCTGTAATGTAGTAGAGAGATGCTTTCAATGCAAGCTGTGCCTCAGGGCTCGAAACGAGCTCTGGCCCATTGTATTTATGGATTTAGGTAGAATCGTGAGGAGTTGCTGTGGCTGTGCATAGACCTTCTGGAATTCATGGGGGAGAGTTTGTTGCTTAAATGTTGTTTGGATCCAGATTCCCAAAATGGTTGGAGAGTCATGTTGTGATGCATGGTGGTGGCTGCATCTTGGCTGAGGCTGGTAGACAAGGCAGGTATACTTTGCTAAAATGCACGCATAAATAACCAGGTATCTTCTTGAGACTGTGACAGTGTGGAATACTGAGCAGAAAAAAATTTTTTTTTTTCTTTCCTGTGCTGAACCATATGGTCATTAATAGTTGAGAGCAAGGTTCGGTATCTTTACATAAGCTTTGAACATGCTGTCATGATTGTGACTTCAGATCTTGAGGTGGGGGGCCAGCAGGATGGACATGCCACCTTTAATAATATTCATGTTTTCCTATGTATTTAGAAATACTTATGTCTATTGTTAGATTCAGATCCCACATCTATAAGCTTTTTATTAAAAAATTTCTGGAAAATTTTATCTTCCCACACAGAAGGCCTTTTTTAATGAAGATATGCTTCTGGTCCCACTGGCAGGACCTTATTAGCAGCATTCAGAAAGCCCCCCAACAGGAAAGTCATGAGCCCTGAAGCTGTAGCTTTACATTTATAGTCATTCCCTGCTGCTCCTCCACCATTTGAAGGCCTGTAAGATCTCCCCCTGTATTGTTTTTAGGATTATGTTTGTTAAGGATAGTAAACTGAGGGATAAATCAAAGGGATTTTGTGATCATCAAGATTTACAATCATCACTGTATTACATACTTGAGTAGGGTTAAAATAACAATTCAATTTTAATTTAAAGGGAAGATGGAGGGGAGTGTATAAAGAATACTATTTTTTATGTAGTTATCTAGTAAACAGCAATGTACAAGATTGCAGAGCTTGGACAACAATTAGTAAGGAATACAAAGCTCGTGTCAGAGTGTTTTCAGTACCTTTCTGTTGCCTCTTCTGCTGGTCCTGAGTTCAGTTTAGTATTTCTGAATTACTCAGTTTTACCAGCCCCAAATGTAAAATAAATCATAATACTGACATACAAATTAAAAGGCTTAGTAATAGTAATTTGGAGTATTTCTTCCTTATCCTTTAGTTTCCTAGCCTTTCACTATGCCAGTCTGACCATGTTTGTAGGCTGTTCCTCTGAGTTCTTAAAGCTGAAGACTTCTTAAATGAAAACTGAGTTGCTCACATGACTGCTGAAACTTGAAGAGAAAGGCTTTTTAAATCTCACTGTGAAGTCGAGAGATTTGGCAAAATTATTTAAGATTCTTCCCATACTTTAATACTTTTCTTTAGGGATGAGAGATAAGGTGTGGAATCTTAATAAAAACCTTTTTATTGAAAATCATCACAGCATCCGCTGTGACTCAGCTTTGCAGCTGCCATCACCGATCCTCCTCTTTGCCGTACAGTTGCCCAACATAGCACGCATTACAAAAATTCTCTTTATACGGTCAACAGCGCTAATACGTAGAAGGCATTAGCCACCAAAAATACCTTCTGTAATGAGGAAAGAACATGTGAGCTTGTACTTGGCTTTTGTCTGCACCTTCACTGTCCCCATGCTATAAGTGGTCCAATTAGCCAAGAGTAATTATTAGAAATGTGTTGTTTCCTCAAGTACAGTGCAGACTGAACAACTCTGCAAATGGCTGAATACAAAGCCCAGCAGCAGGCATGCGTAAGGTCACGTTGGGATGGGATGGGTGTTTGTGCTTTCAAGGGGAATTTTAAAAAAATAGTTAAATAAGCCTTCTTTGAATTCTAAAGTGTGATGTTAACTCAAAAGTATTAATGTTAAACAGGTGGCCAGTGAGAGGCTTTGTGAGGGTTGTTTTGGTCTTGTATAATGGAACTGATACATTTCTAAAAAACAGGAAAATCAAAGAACACAGCAATGCTGTTCCATTAAAGGACTGTGTATGTATTATAAAGGTGCTACAAATATCCCCAGTGTGGCCTTTATCTCTTCCCAATGAGTGATGCACCCAAGCCCCAAGACTTCATAAAATCTGAGCATGGGATGTTTGGACAGATGCAGGTCCCCGTTCTGATCATGTATTTCATGCTTTGTTGAGTCCAGATCTAGAGGCTTGGAGAAAGTGAGGCATGCTCTGTGTATCTTAAAATAGTGTAAAATCACAGGCTGGCTCTGCATTTCTGTGAAGGACGTCACAAAGTATTTTTGTTCTGGACCCCATATGTTCTTACACTAAAGCCTCTTGCTTCCAGTGTCTAATATCCTAAAGAGGCCTATTAATTACATAAAAAGCTCTGCTTTATTAGTTAACTTTCTGTGGTTCTTGTTGTCACTCTACTGTCTGTTTTCCTACTTGTCATCTTCCTGCTTTAGTTGGGTATGTGTTTGAAGTTAGTTTTGAAGGAATAAAACTGCATCCATTTACATAGCAGCTGTCAAAGCATGATACTCTGTTCTCCAGAAGCAAGCACATACAAAAAAAGTTCATCCCCTGGTTTGCTATCTTGAAATTGCAGGGACTTGGATTTTCTAAACCCTCCTCCTCTTTATAAATAATGATTAAAAGGAAAAAATTTCTACTAGGAGCATAAAACCTCTAAGTTAGTGTCACAGTGGTGTCACTCGCTAAAGCCTTGTAATAGGTTTGTGAGAGACCTTCAGAAGAACCATCTCTTTATCTTTCAGTGGGAACTCTGAATAGGAAAGCTGTGGCTTAATTCCTTATGGTGTTTTCTTGGCATCAGCTCTATCTTCCCAGCTCTTATTCAGGCTGAAAGAAAGGGCTGTTTTATTTTGTTGTGTTTTTGCAAGAGAGTAAAATAAAATCTTAACTGTGTTTTTCTTTTTAATATTGGGAGCATAATAAGCTTGCTTAAGAAAAAGAAAGCCAACCAGTAAACCTGGGACGTCTCTCATTTCTTTAACAGCTACATAGTGTGTGCAGCTGAGAGCTGCCAGTTGGATCCTAGCAGGGGAGAAACCACTTTAGTTTGTTTGGTTTGTATATGGAATAACATTTTTCTTGCCTTGGAATACTTGTTTGTCATCACTCCCCCTTTGTGTTTATGTTCTGCTTGGAAATAGTCTCTGTGCTGTATATGCATTTGCCAGGATGTGCACATAAACAATGTTCCATTATGGCCCGCTCTGCATACTCCTTATTTACACCATATACATTTGGCAGTAAACACGTTGGGGAATGACAGAGAGCAAACTCTTCTAGGCCCCTTTTTTCAGTTAGTCCAGACTTTCTGCCATATGCTTGCTGAGGTCCCACTTCTATTCATGTTTTTATTAGGTAGAAAAAAAGTGTCCAGACTTCCAACAAAGCAGCTTTTGTGTTCTCTGTCAAAAAAATCTTCTCCTATGAAATGTTGATAGAAGTACCCAGAGCTCTTGTGGGGGTGCAGAGTCTGAATAGGCCAGTGGCGAAAGCGCGGGAGGGGAGAGCAGGGGAGCTGGGGTACAATTTTTGCTTCTTGCCTGCTGTGAACGAGTATCGCTTAACTTTCTATTTTCTCTAGTTTTCCATTTGGCAGCCAGGGTTGTACCCCTCATCCTGATGCTCGTTACGAAGGCGACATTTTTAAAGTGTTAAAGGCTTTCAGAATTTTAGCTAGAAGAGGTGAGAGAAACAAAATACTGTTTAGTGTAGCATAAAATGGAGGTTTGACTTAGAATATATGCTGTTTAGTAAAACTGTAGAACCATGATAAAAAAGTTTCACAGTGGCATAAATCATTTTTAGTGACTCTGTGCTTGAAATCGGTCAGATTAGATCTTTTTCTCATTGATTTTGTATTTGGTTAATGATTCCAGCCCTGAGATCATAAAGCTATGTAAGATGTAAAAGATACGGGAAAATATCTTTAACCTCTGCATTTAAACTATGTGTTTCTTTTGACATTGAAATACTGCAATGACCTGGTAATGTTTTCCAATGTTTTAATTTTTGCTGATGTACAAAAATATCACAGAAGAGCTGATTCGTAATTATTACACATGGTATTGCATAAATTTCTTCCTAATTAAAAAGCTTCTAAATTCCGAATAATCAATTTATGAAGGCATATGGTTTTGACAAATTATACATTTAATTTGTAAAGATTTATTAGAAATTTGACCTGCAGCTAGTTAATTATGGTTATAGTACTGATGCACTAATACTGGAGATTGATATAATGATATGGTTGCAAATTTATTTTGATATCACCTACTTTAGTAGCAGGACATGGGAATACACCTATATTTTGTACCATCTTGTTTATTATGCAGGAAAGCATTAGTTTAATGAAGAACACAAATACTTGATACATTCACATTGACATTTGTATGAAAAGGTACTTTGAACAGAAGCACATTGAACCTAGTCCTTCAGGTTTTATACTTTCAGAGGCTGTTTCCAATGGCATCAGTGATAGTTTTAGATAAATAATGATAGCAAAATAGAAACTTTGGTTAAAAAATCCCCAATAAGAAATGAAATTGATTCTTGCTAATTAATTTTCAGATTACAAAATATTTTTCAAGTACCTCCCTTTGGACTAATCTCTCATCTGCTATATTGTTACTCTTAGTTTTATGAAGTCGTCAGCTGTTATTCAAGAAGAGCTTTCAAGATATTCAGGAAGCCATATTAAATAATAAACATAATTTAAAATGGTATCTTTGTATCCCATCTAGATTTAGAAGTGGTCTAAGAGGAGCATACAAAGACAATATAGATGAACTTCTAGAGTGTGATATGTTTAGAAAAGGGAGGCATGTCTTAAACATACAAAGATTACCTAATTTTTTTTAAAGCAAGTAAGAAAAAAAAAAAAACTTTAACAGCATCCTCTCTGTTATTAGAGAAATTTAATTTGTGGTTTCTTCTGACAATTCCTGGCCTAGAAGGTTAGGAGCTGCTATTGAGCAGTGAATATCCCCCATGAAGAGGAGAGAGATGTTGGTGGGAGGTGTGCATTACAGGACCTGCTGTGTCTGTGTGTGAGGATGGTGGGTGAGGGAAGGGGAGAAGACGACTTGGTTCAAGGTTTTCTTCTCTGTACCTTCAGCTGAGAGCGTTCCTGGGTCTTCCAGTGGAAAGAAAAGGTATAGGCTTACTCTACTTGTCTGAAATGGGGCAGTGTCAGTGGTGCATTAGTGCCCATAGTACCATGAATCCAGTTTTGGGGTGTAAAAATAAGGGAAAGAAGAAATGAGATAGATGGTTCTCACTTAATAGGGCCAGAAGAGTCAGAAATAAGCGCGTATCACATCAGTCTGATCTCCTATTTCCCCACTGGAAACATAGTAGCTCCTTTTCTCTAATAGTACACAGCTGTGGCTCACAGCAGTGAAGTGTGACCGTGTGAGGTACGCCCTGAGTGAGGACGTGTGCCCTTCCTGGTCCCCTGGGTCTGTCTCGCTCTCTCACAAGGGGGGAAATAACAGGGCTGAATGACAACATTTTAAAAAGAGAGAGCTTTAGGAGTCTTTGTTGCCCTGGATGTTGGCATTTTTAGATCCAAACTTAGTTATTCCTGATAACTAGGAGAGCAGGAATATTATTATGCTAATTGTATATACGTATTTGTGCTTATAACATATATACACATAAATGTAATGCAGTTCTAAAAAATATAAAATTGCTGTAATGAAATAATTTGAGATTCTCATGTAATTACATGATGGCATTAATTAGAAAGGTCTATTAGAAAAAAAAACAACTAGTATCATATGATTTGCAGGAGTTTAAGAGTATACTGTTAACAGCCTGTGCAATTTTTGATGAAAGCAACACATTCTCTGGTGATGAAAAATTATCTTATGGATTAATGAAGTACTATCTCTACCAGCTGAGGACTTTTTAATGCTTCAGTAATTATCCAGGGAGAAGTCAATGGGTGGGCAGACTTTGGGTGAAACAGGCCATTGGTACTTGATAAATGCAGTCCAGATAGGATCCCCACAGACTAAGTATGAACTGTTTTATGAAAAGTACATTGTACGTTTTGCATATGTCATGACAGCTGATGATATAAAATACAATTTAGACTGATCTGAACTCCCTGCATTCATTTGCTGTTCCTTGTACCATCAGCATCCCATGGTGAGTCAGATAGCTTTACTTTACCCTAGTAGCACTCGACTCATTTTTCCAAACACTTTTTGCAAACCTACAGAATTATTCTGAAGCAGGAGGAGGAAAAGCTCTCTTAAATCATGCCAGATATGTTAACTGGGAAAGGGTTAATCTGCCCTCAGGAGTTGCTATGTAACTGAGTCCTGCTGGGAGAGTCAGGGTTTCCAGCCAATGAGATTCAGCCCGACAATACAATGCATCTATCTTGTGATTCTTATGTGTTGTCAGTTATTGGAGTTTTTCTGAACTGGAATTACACTCTTGGTTCTTTCATACTCTCCTGCCAAGTCTTAAATAATTGTATTCCACACCAAAGTCATAAAATAACAGTACAATAGTATGCATTTATCCCTGAAAATGTTACTTTTGACAACTTTGACTAGTGTGTAGAAAGATCTCTCTTGCACCAAAACTAGAAAACTTTTAAAGATGACATTTCCTAAAGAACTTAGTAGCTCATGCCTTGGTTTGCTTTCAGACTTCCAGAAAGCTGCCTCCAGCCTTTCTGTTCTCACCTGTGCATGCAGCCTTCAATCCATTTGCTTGTGCAGAAAGAGTAGCTAAGTGTCTCAACCTTAAGCTCTTCCTTCCTTCCTAAGGTATTTCAAGAAGCTAGTATTGATTTTCCCTGTGTCCTGACTAGACTCACTCTTTAGCTATTCCTCCTCTTAAGGCTACTCAAGGCTTGAGGGCTGAAGCATGAATTCTTTAATTTCTTCTTTAGAAGAGCCAGGTGTGTTTTCTCAAAGTCTCACAACTCAAGCAAATCCTCTGTGGTTGCGCCAGTGTATTTGTATGGAAGAGGTGGCACTTCTGAGGGGGTTTTTTGTTGTTTTTTCTTTTTTCCTGAAGGAGATCCACCCACAGTCCCTTTGAAGGCTACTGATAAGATGAGGGAGAGACTAAGCTTGGCCTGTAAAAACACTACTTAGGAATCTCTGCTTTGGCTGTTTGGTTCTGATAGGAAGCAAGAGAGTGGAGTGGTATTTGTCAACATGTCGTTCAATTCTCAGTAAGTTTTACACTTCACTTAGATCTTTGTGCCTCATTTTTTCCAGTGAAGTTCTGTCTGATAATTTGTGTTGGCAAAGCTCTTAGCCTTTCTTACGTGCTTGTGCAGTCCTGCCTCTGAGTGACATAATGTTCCTGCATTGTTCAACCAGCAGAGTAGACTTGAGTAATAGTGGTGTGCACTTATTCTCAGTAAGCCTGGTGGTTTGTTTTTTTTAAATAATAAATAAATTTAAAAGTTATAGACAAATTTAGGAATCCGGCAGGTGGATCTTTAGCTTTTTAAAGTCTTTAAATAAAGTCTTTAAATAACATGTATTCACTAACTTGTCATTTAGTTTGGTCATTAGGATCTGATTGTAGATAACATGATGCTGTACTTTTTAAGGAGAATTCCAACAGGTTTCTCAGAATGCCTCATTCTTGTTACTAAACCTCCTATGGATTGAAGTTTACTTTCCCCATCCATCAATCCCAATAATTCCATGAGGAAGTTGGGCTGCAACCCTGTCTGCTGGCATATACTTAGGGATACTTTGTGCCAAAGACAAAATGGATGGATGGATGAAGCAAGGGCAAGATCTTGGAGCCATTTTTGCAAAAGAAAGAGTTTCCTTCCACACGTTCTTCTTTTCATGTCTCCCCAGAAAGATGAGTGAAGTCTGTTCTTCTGACAGGCTGTTAAGAATACATGGAAGATTAGTGTCCCATGAATGAGAAGCCTGTTCTTGAAGATGTTTGCCCAAAACTGTGGATGGGTTAAAAGGAATGGGTTTTTTCAGTGTGAGAAGGCAAGGTCTGTGCAGAATTGTTCAGTCAGAAGAAGGCCCAAGATATCAAAAGGAAGAATTTCTGTCTGATTTATGCGAAATGAATTTGAAAGCTTTATAGATCTGTGTTACATGCTTAGAGACCCACTTGCACATCCTCCACAACATGTCCCACAAAAGGTCCCATAAGGGCACAAAATTCATGATACTGCACAATGGCTGGGGCAATATGCGGTTTACCACCACAGTCTCTAACTGCACCCCATCTCTGTAAGTCCTCTTTGATTAAAGCATGTGTGTCGGTCATGATTCCCTGAGCATGACTATAATAGGTCTGGACATTCAGTCTCTTCTGTGGCCCATTATGGGAGTCTTGCAGAACAAGTGTATGGGAATCTGCAGATTTATTTAATCATACGGGGCTAGCTTAATGAAGCAGGTTGAGACCGTGCCGATTTTTATTTGTGGACTTAATTTGCAGAAGTCAAGTAGAACTTGAGGAATGCACCAAAGAACAGTTTGATAGGTGTATTGTAGCAGAGTTTGAAACTGGGGAAACATCTTGCAAGTATTTTAGACTGGACATCATTCATGCTGCCACTGTTTGCAAGTGGAGTCCAGCCCAGCCTGATTTTTTTCTGAGATCTTGTCTAAATTTGTACGTTATATTGGTGTAACAATGTAGGGTGAGGAAGTGATCTTTCCTTTTTGAAAGTGTTGTACCTGCAACAGCCCAATCCTGTACAGTTACTGGAGCATAAAAGGGATATACAGAATCCCTTACCTGCTTGACGGTAGTTACACTATGATAACCTGTATGTTTGTAAAACTAACCCCCTTAGCAAAGTTTACTTTTCAGGCTACATCAATAAAGTTAGTGATAACAATGTTCATGAGAGGACATGTGCCCTCAGTGAATTCACACAGTATTGATGGCACATATTCTACAAAAAGAAAAGGGATGCAAATTTGCCAAATACATACCTCAGTTTTGTGGTAATCCTACCACATTTATAGCAAAAATTCATGCAAGCTGTTTTCCAAACTGTGCCCAAACAGAAAGTGCACAATAAAATGAAGGTGTGATTGCATGGTGAGTTAGGGCAGTGGGCAGAGTAGAGGTGTTGGCACGATGGCCATCATTACCAAGGGATTTCAGATGGTGTCATCACATTGTCATTGCTGTCATTACCTCTGCTAGCCAGGTGGCTATGCCAGCACATTTTCCAGTCACTCATTTTGCTTTTAAGATGCCCACAGATAGGATATTGGACTCTTCTTTCAGTGTTTGATGTAGGTTTGGGAACTAGGTAAGCAGGAATTGGATTATCATGAATACATGTGTCAAGCTGCTGAGCTGTGGATCTATTGCAGTTTACATTAATGGCATAATCCAATCCCATCTGCATCAGGCTTTATGTGACAAGAGCTCTGCGCAAGTATGTGTCAGCTAGCGCTGGCTTCTGGGATCCCTCTATATGGGCTGTCCCTGCAGCAGTACAGGAGCACAAGCCCTAAAAGCTGCGTAAGTCTGTCTTAAGTTAAATACAGCTTGAGTAAGGTTTAGTCTTTGTTAGGATATATGTCTGCACTGAGCTGTTGTTACAGTTATTGCTCGGTAATGTTGGTCTTTTGTTGGAAGAAAGTCACTAGGGCTAACTTTTCACTAAGAGTTTAAGCTGCCATTAGTGAACCTCTAGAAATACCCTTGTTCCAATTTCTGTTCTTATTCTGGTTACAACTAGGGTTTTAAGTTGTCTGTGTTTGGAACTCCCATTTATTCTGCTTTTTCTAATACTATTTATTTACACATTGTGAGACACCTTTCAGGGATATCAGAACAACAGGAAACATTATCCTTTTGTTAGGTAACTTGCATTTATCTTTGCTCCCTAAGAAAAGACAGAAACAAACTCGAATAGCCTTTTGGAATCTCTATTTTATTTTTAATGGAGCTCTGTGCTCTTTTGCCTTCAGCCAACCATGAGCATATTCGGCATACAGGAAACCTCATTGTTAGAAGAAGTATTCTCTGCAGTTTAATATTCAATATTTCTACTTGCTCTTCTGCTCTTTCCTACATCTTGCTTCTACTTACGTTTTATAGATCTCCCAGCCCTCATTCTCCCTGGATTATATAATGCAATGTGTCAGTGCCATGCATGGCACTCCAGTTACCTCAGCATTTCCATTATAACTCTGTTTTGAGGGATTTATAGGCTAGTAGTAAAAATCTCTTTCTTGGCTAAGCCTTGAAGCAGCAGTTTCTGGTCATTTAAAAAAGAAAACAAAATATAACAAACTTTTTTCCCCCCCCACTTCTATTTTTTTTCTGGCAGCCATTTAGCAGTGCTGTTTGCACTGCAGGATCTTCCTAAACAGCAAATGTAGATTCAGTATGTAGCCAATTTTTAATGTAATAATGCTTTTTCTTTTTATATCTTTCAAAAATGCATGTCATCCTCTCTTTAGACACATGATGTCATTGCCTTTTTGCCAACCCTTCTGGAGCCTACAGCAGTTAGCCTTTGGGCCCTCAGAGAGGTGTGGTTTGGTCTATGTTTTCCTTTATTTGCAGCGTGGAGGCGTTTTACAGTGTTTTTTAAAAAAATTTAGCCGCCTTTGTCTCAAAGCCCAGTAACTCACTATCTCTTTCTGTGTCACAGAGCTACAAATTTATCACAATCCAAAAAGACATTGGCTATACATGAATATCTAGAATATCAGGGCTATTACCAAAAACAAATTTGGAAAGGATATTAAATCTCATGCTTTAATGCTTAAGTGATTTGCTGTTAGAGAACAGGCTATTAGAGGACCTATGGGTGAGTTATACTTC
>NW_020799095.1:11227457-11231045 GCF_003259725.1 Athene cunicularia | reverse complement strand
GGGGGGGGGGGGGGGGGCACGGGGATGATGAAACACAAAAAAACTAGCAACAAAAAAACCCCACACCAAGGCAGACAAGTAGTGTTTCGTATTAACATCTATTCTCAATGAAGAGGTAAAAATCAAAGCCCCTGTGTGTGCGGCAGGGTTAGTGAACTGCCAGTGATTCTCCCAGCAACTGACACAAAGGAATCTGTGAGTATCAAAGCTGAGGCAGCAAGCTTAGTGTCAGCTCTTGCCTAGGGAGTAGAAGAAAACATCACTTTGTCTCTGCTTTCACTGCTTAAACACACACATCATTCACTAGTAACCATTTACTCTGTTGTCAAAACTGTTTCAAGAGAGTGCTACATTTGATTAATAGTAAAATGCATGCAAAAAAAAAAAAAAAAAAGTCTGCTTCCTCTGAGGCACTTTGCTTTGGAGAATTAATTTTTCCATCCTATAAATATGCCTGTAGTATTCCAGGAGTACACTGCTGCTTCTAGTAAAGTAGTTTTTATTAGAGAGCCCAGCACACTCATCCTAATTCTAGTTAATTCTCTCTCGGTGAAGCATATTACGGCATCCTCAGCCTCTTGTACTAACGAAGAAGTGACCAGCACAAACATGTGTGCACTACATGATTCATAGTGCTGCTTTCTGAATTGTCCAGTGGGTAATTGCAGTACAAAAAACAGAGAAACAGATGTAGACCCTAAACCTAGGCTGTAAATTTTTGTTTTATGATTATGGGTTTCAAATGTGCTATGTCACACTGACAAATATACAGTAACACCAAAGGAAATAGATTTCTGACTTGAACTTTTGCTTTTTATTTCACTTGTGTCTAAGAATATGTTTATTGTAAAGTTTCTCCCATCACAGTCTGAGAGAAAACAGATCAAAGCAGTGATGTAAAATCACAATTTCTTTGCATGGATAAAGTGGAAGATATTGGAGAGTTGTTGCCTACTAGCACCTTTATGGGAGCTGTGTAGGCATTTAAAATATGTGGCAATACTTAAAGTTTCATTACATTTGAATTAGAAGACTATTAGTTATCACAATAATTATGGCTAGTTCTGATCTAAATTAGAAAATACCTCCCATTTTATGAATGTATCTTTTCCCGATACTCTGTTTAAGAAAAAATAGTATCGTGCTATTTGAGTGAAATATGAGATATATAAATCACTGTATTGTAGAAACAATATGCAAGCAAACCATTAGACTATTTGAAGAATTTGTTAATTACATGTGATTTTAGTAATAACTATAAGCATTAGCAAAACTATTATTCGTAATAAAACAAGATGAGCTACCTGGCTCATTTAGATACAGTGAGAAAAAGCAATCTATTTTAATTCACACACAGTTAAGCATGAGTTCCTGACATTTACTTTCAGAAGTTGCCAGTCTACATTTTGAGGTACAACAAACAGGTTTTATTTTTAAATATGGTATTATAAGACTGCTAATGGAATAAACATAACTGTATTTGTTTATATGATTTTGTTTATTTTAACTCACATGGGCAATATGTTTTTCTTGGCATAAGCTTCAACTGTTCCAAGAGCCTTGGTCCACACAAAATGCTGCTTTCTCCCTAAATTGGAGACAAACATTTTGTGTCATCCTTTCCAGTTATTTTTGTGGTGATACATTACGTGTTCCAAACTTCTCATGTGTCCTGTGTTGTCTGGTTAGAAAATACTGTCTTTTAATTTAGTCTTGCTATTCAAAACAAAATTGTAGCAAAATAAACAGCTGAGATTTTAACAAAAATTTAGCCACTTTTCCACTTTCCTTTTTAATATAGTAAACGCTGCTTGCTGTGCTGAAATGGTTTAAACAAGCCTTCCCCAAAGGGTGGCTTTTTCGATAAATGCGCACTGCGCGTAATTTTTGGATTACAGAGTGTCAGGGGCTTCTTCAGATGTGGAAGAGTCTGGGCTGGGGGAGGACACCCCAATGGACTGAGAATGTCCTTTAAAAAGACAGTGTTAAACTCCAGCATTTGTAACTCTTCTGCCTGGAGGGGAGGATGGGAAGAGAGGCAGCCTGCTGCAGGGACAGCCAGAGCTCTCTCTGGTTGGAGGGAAAGGAGGCTAAGAAAAGCTTTTGTTTTTATCTCTTCAAACGGATTCACCTCCAGATTGCAATAGGTCTGTTTGCTGGCTGCTGGTTTTCAACATGGGTATATCGGTTTCAGGGAACAAGTGCGTGTGCTGTGTGTGGAGTTTTGTTTTGGGGTTTTTTTTTATAAATTCTTGAACCTGTGTGAAAAGTTTTGTTAATACAATCTGCAGGCATTGTCAGAGAGCTTTCGGTTCATCAAAGGACTTTTTGTGGAGAAGGGATACCGCATCCATTAAAGTGGCTGCACAGGTCCCAGAGTGAGTCTCTCCCCAGCATTTCCTTACGGTTGCCAGTTGTGTGCCATGTCTGTGCACTCTGCCTGACTCCCATCTTGGGCTTTTCAAGAAGCAGGCAGCAATCGAGGGTTTCGTTTTCCAGTTTCGGAACTCAAGCTAGCTTTGGGGCGGGAAGCGAGGCTCCTCCGTGCCTCGGGAAACCTTGCTCCGGGCCAGTGCTCAGTCCACCGAGGCTGAGGCAATTTGGCTTATTCACTTAAAATGAAGGCGTGCACGTGGTCGTTGAGCTCGTGTCCTTTCCAGTGGGGCAGAGGGAGTGTTTCTAGGCTGTTGTTTTTCATTTTGCAAGTGTTGATAAGAATGAAGCCTGGCAGAGGCCTCGATGGAGTCTTTGTGAGCAGGACTTTGCAGTAGGTGGTTATTTACCTAAAAATCATAGGGCTACTTGCTGGCGTGATGCAGATGGTGGGCCAGCATCGTGCTGGCTGTGGTGTCCCGGCCACAGGTATCTGGGAAGGCCTTGTCACCTACCTGCCACGGGAGAGGGCTGCTGGCAGCCTGGTTTTGCAGAGATGTCAGTGGGTGTTTCGGTGGGAGCAGCCCCATGCCTTCAAAATGGCTGTGAGGGGCTGGCCAGGGCTGCGGCCCCAGAAAGGAGGCAGCCGCGGTCTCCCCTCCCGCCACCCTGGTGTGGGTCCCATTCCCCATGGACGTGCTGGTGGCGTCTCTCCGCTCCCGGGGAGCTGGGGCTCATTAGCCCTCTGAAAGCTGATACAGCCCCTCGGGGGCCACGGGAGCGGCCCCGGCCCCTCTGTGCTAATCAGAGCCAGGCAGGACCCGGCGGCAGCTGGGCTGGGGAGAAGCGGGGATGTGGGGCTGCCTCCGGCCCTGGCCTGAGTGGGGGGGACAGGCCCTCCCAGGCAAATGGGATGCCTGACAAATCTGGCCCATCGGGGAGGCCTGGGAGCGCTGCGTGACTTTGGGAGCCAGGGTAAGGGATGGTGAGGAGAGGTGGAACCTGACCCCCCCGCCCCAAGAGCGACGGGCAGTGAGGTCCCCGCCGGGAGTGGGGCTGGCACCGGTGACCGTCGCTGGTGGTGGCATTGATCGGGAGTCCCTGCTGGGGTGTGCTGCTCCAGGAGTTGGGGTGAAGCCCGTGTCCACGGCTCTGGTACGGTGGCAGATGCTTGCGCCTTGCTTGCGGCCTCTGCACGGAGGAAGGGCTGTCTCT
>NW_020799095.1:11198152-11227407 GCF_003259725.1 Athene cunicularia | reverse complement strand
GGGGGGGCGGCATATAAGTTTTAATAAATTGAGCTGGAATTCAAAAATCCTCCTTTCTCTACAGCCACCAGAAAGATAGCTGTCTCAATTCCCACCCCCACTTGCCCTCCTCCTCTTCCTCCTCCTCATTGTTGCTTTTTTTTAAACTGTATTATTTTGGGTCTTTTTGCAAGTTGGCCTCCCCGTCCGCACCCACCGTTGCCGCCCGCTCAGCGCCAGCGGGGCGACTCCGGCAGGGCTGGGGCTAGCGTTTGCCTGCCCGCCTGCCTGCTTTTTTTTGCAGGGCTGCTGGGAGTTGTGAAGGCGTGTGAGAATCCTGGGAGCTGGTGATGTCAGACCGCTTGGGTCATTTGAAGGTTAGCAGCCTGGGAAGGGTTCACGGAAAGTTCACTCGCATATATTAGGCAATTCAATCTTTCATTCCCTGTGACACAAGTAGTAGGAAGTGAGCTGTTCAGAGGCAGAAGGATCTATTCACGGCCGAGGGGGATCCCGAGTCCCTACCGGAGCCGTTTTATCCCGGGGAGGCGGGCGATCGGCACGGCGTGGGACGCGGCACGCACCCGGCGAGCGCCCGAGGAGGGGGACTGACTCTAAAGAAATTTGGGGGGAAATTGATGGGAGTTAAAACTTGGAATGCGGCTCGCTTCCCCCCATCTTGCTGGATTGGCTGGGCAGCCTGGAAAATGGTAAATGATCATTTGGATCAATTACAGGCTTTTAGCTGTGTTGTCTGTCATAATTCATGATTCTGGTCTGGGAAAAAGACCAACAGCCTACGTGCCAAAAAAGGGGCAGAGTTTGATGGAGTTGGGTGTACTTTTATGTGCCATTTTCCTCCACACCTAGAGGAAAGCACTTTTGCAGGCATTCTGTGCAGGGGGAATCATGTTTGACTGTATGGATGTTCTAGCAGTGAGCCCTGCTCAGATGCTGGATTTCTACACTGCGAGTCCGTCTTCCTGCATGCTCCAGGAGAAGGCTCTCAAAGCATGCTTCAGTGGATTGGCACAAACAGAGTGGCAACACCGGCACAGTGCTCAATGTAGGTCCCAACTGTTCTTTTTCCACTTTAAAGCTGTTATGATTATGATTATTACTATTTTATTATTTGCATGTATTTAAAAAAAGAAATAGTTGTAATTAAGCGCAAGGGTAGTGAGGGGTGGGGGGAGTTTTTTTGTGCAAAATGTGGTTTTGCAAGCCTTTTTTTTTTTTTTCTTCTGTCAAGAAAGGAAAAAGGAGAGAAGCACCAGGCTGCTTTCTGTTTATCCCATCTCATGTAGCATATTGATCCTAACAATAGTTGTGGAGCCAAGCAGGAACACATAAAATTATAATATAATATGGCAAATACTTGCAAAACTCCAACCAGTGAAGGGCAAATTTACATAACATCTCTATGGTAGTTTTTTGCTTTGCCTCCTTAATCTAATTTTGTGCCACATTTGGTAATCTGGATACATGTTGTCTCGAAGTGCATTTTAGCAGAGCAGCCAAGCAATTAAAATGCTGCTCCATACAGTTCTTGCAAAGATGTGGAATTGCAGTGGGTAGGTGCCATTCCAAAAATCCAACAGTAGTTTTAAGTTTCCTAAGAAAAGGCAATATTTCTTTGTACTGACCTTGCTGCCACCTTTCTTCTTCACTTTGTTGCTCTAAGAAGTTGCTGTTTTGCTAGAAAACTACTTACTGTGAACACCCTTTGAGTTTAACCATCAATTATTTCTATACCTTATGATTCAGGCAGTGTGGCAGTGGTAACAGAAGAGGGAGAGTTAGTGGTAGGACACTTCTGAAAATGTATTATTACGTTATAGGGTTGTGATTTGTTGCTGAAATACATAGATGCTAAACAACGGCAGTATTTTAACACCACAGTCTCAAGTTTGAGAAATGACAAAAAGTGCCAGAAAGCAGCACCTTATACTCTGCATAAAAGCTTGCAGGATGCTTCACTGCTCTGACGGTGATTTAGATAAATGACTTGGCTATCTATCAAAATGTTTTTAGCATGCTCTCGGTCACTTCAGTACACCATTAACCGTATAATACGGTTTGAAATTTTTGGTTTATGGTGTGTTATAAAGTTACCTAGGAATTAGAATAGTTCTCCCTTTGATACGATTTATCTCACACGGGTGGAGGGGGGAACTGAATAACAATTTTTAAAATGTTTGATGAAATAGTGTGTTTTTCACTCTGCTCAAAAGTTTTCAGTCACCATATGACGTTTGTGTGGGTTGAGTAATGAAAACAAAATTGTAAAAATCAGTGACTACCAGCCTGCGACACTGCAAATGTTTTGATGTCTTTACAATTAAAATTAGACTGTGAAGTTCATCATGGGATGTTTATTTTCTCCGCGCTGTTTTCAAAATGCTTCAAACAATAAATGAAACAAAGCTTTTACTTCAAAATAATATTACTAGCTATCAGTTAGGGAAAACAAAAAACCCAAAGCAGATGTTTTACTAAAAATCTGTTTTCCTTCTTCCATGGTTTAAACTTTAGTGTAACTTCAGCGGTGGTATTGCGGAAACTTGGAATTAAATAAACTTTCCTGGAGTAGGACGCATATGCTGTCGTTAAAAGCTTACATTCACAAAATATTCTTTAGATAACTTCTGGTGTAAAAATGCCCTGCTCATTTTCTTGTATGTTGTTAATACCTAGAAGCAAGATTTTTAAAAACAAAATATATGGTGTTTGTTCTTGGGCAAGTTAAACATAGGATTACCCTTATCAGAATGGAATGAGTGGTAAATATGTAATTTGCCTAGGGCCTGTGATAAGAGACAAGTGTTGATAACAGCAAAGTTTAGCTAATCAAAGAAACTCATATTAACAAGAGTAAATAAAAAATCCAGGAAAATGCATTCAGGAATCCAGTCTCGTAACTTTGTAAGCAATGGGATTAATCTTCACTGCATGGGAATTTAAAATCAGGATGAAACCTGAATCATAATACGGTGGCTGTAATTTGAACTGTGAAAGTTAATGGTATAGAAATGTGAAAAAGCAATTTAGTTAGGGTCCAAATGAAGAATTCTGTTTGATTTCTAGAGCAAGTTTTGTTTTAAATTTTGAAGAAAGTATAAGCACTTTATGTGTATGGGTAAATATATGTAAACGGATTATAAAATACTAAAATTCTCTCAACATCTAAGAATTTACCTTGCATCTCATGAAAATAATGACAAAACCAGAATTTTTGTGGTCCAGAAAGCTTTTAATGATTTAAAGGTTGCTTTAGTGCTTATAAATACAAAGATAGCAATGTTTAATTCTAACTCAAGTGTTTCTTGATTTTCTGTTTTTATGAAGACCTCTGTGATTTAATGGAATGTAATCATAACCAAATTTTGAAATTATTAGACATGTAATAGATAGGGTTTTTGTCTAGTTTGTTGTTTTATTTTTGGCTCTGCCATAAAAGCAGTACACCTGCAGCCATTGCTTTAGGCCTTAGAAATATTGCTTTGATGGAGACGTGATTGTAGAGTAAAAGGTAAATGGTTGTTGAGGGAATAATACATGGATAGTGCAAACTCTGAACAGGCCAGTAACAATCCCAAACAGCATCAGAGTTTCAACTGAAATGCTAACAAAATTGGCCATTGCAGGGGTTAGGGCAGAATGCTGTAGGTCTCCAACTTCAGCACATCTTCACTATGTTAATCCCGTTACGATTCACTAAGCAAGCGCACTCCTGCAGCATCACAAATTTTCTAGTCCATGAGGGTCTGCAAAGTAAAAATAGAGAGTAAGGCACAACCCAAACATGACCTTAACTTGTGTGGTATTTTTTTCCTCCCCCCTGTGGGAGGAAAAACCTGCTATGGGTTTGCAATGCAAAGGTTAGCCACTGTGTATTGCAAGATGTGTTATGAGCACACAGAAAAATACCTAATTTCATGCTCATACTTGTTTATGTTTTATGTGATATTGGTTATATTGTTGTAGGCTTAAAAATAAATTATTTATTTGCAAGGAAAATTACGGACTCAGAAATGTGAGTAGAACCAGCTGCACTTTTAATCATGAGCCATTCTCAGTCCTTTGCTCATAAGGTAAAAATCAGATCAGTATGATCAAGTTAGACAAGAATAGTTCTTAAGAGGACAAAAGAGTTAAGATTGCAAGAATGAGTAATTTATACTTTTTAAAGTAAGGTAGAATTTTCTGCTCACTCATAGTGCAGCGACACCAAATACTGAGAGAAAATGAGTAACTTCTGTTGAAATGTGAGCAAACTAAATACTGCGGAAGTGGAAACAGGACAGGCCCTGAGAGAGGAGCTGCAAGGAATGGCAGATTGGCCTTGGAAAAGCCTATTAGAAAAGTCTTCGTTCGTCTTCATTAATTAAACAGGCAAAAAACCAAGTGAGCAGGCCCAAACAAACAAACAAACAAAAAGAGTAAGTTTGTTTGGCAGTATGTAGTGTTTCAGCTAATTATGTCAAGTATAAGACTATTGCCTACCATCTTTTGTTAGGCTTAGAAGAGTAAGAAATTTGATGAAGGCAAAAGTTATGGTTATGGCAGCAGACATAATAGGATGTCGAGGCTCATGTAGTCTACAGTTCTTATTTCAGTTTGGTGGGAAGTGTGTTTGCCCAGAGAGGATCTAGCAGGTATTAACTTTCAGAAAGTCTGTGAAGATGGGACTCCAGAAGGCATGCGTTTTCCTTCTGAATTCCAGATTATTGCAATGTTTGGGTCAGGTTCTCCTTCCCTGCAAGCACTGGAAACATCTGTCCTCAACAGAAAAAAGTTCGGTACTTTATTTTCTTTCATCTTTCTGAATTTAAAAACAAACATTTTGAAGTGAAGGACTTGTAATCTGCATTCCCAAGTATCAAATTGCTGCAGGTGTGTTTGCTAGTGCCCAGAAGGCAAGATGTGTTTGAACCAGGTTATTTTCTTTAAAGTTCATCTATAAACTTTACAGCTAAATCACTCGGTCTGATTTGCTTAGGGATAGTCTTTGTTTAAATTTTTATACTTGTAGCTTAATGGCCTGAAATATGTGGTGAGATGTGTTTGATTCTGATCCCCTTCATTCAAAACAAAAATTGCACAGGAATATTTTTCTTCCAAATTAATTGAAACGAGAATGACTGTTCTCTACGTAGAGTCTGATACAGTCAGCCTGATTCAGCTGCTGGCACAGGAGAACTAATGGACACACACCACTGTCAGAAACTCCTGCAGACAAAAATGATGAGAGGCGTTCGCTGGTGAAATTAGGGTGGGATAAACCTGGAGGAAAAGCAATGTATCTTTGGGTGACTCCCTGCTTGCCTAATGAGTCTGTGCAGCAAAGGTGCAACTTGTCAGAACAAAGCCAGGCTGTCGCGACAGTGCCTAGAAGAGGGTTTCGGCGAAGTTAAGGAGTTGAAAGAGAGAGATAATGTTTCAAACAACGAAGTTAGTCATCCTCACATCCAGTTAAATCCCCACTTAGTGCTGAGCCGTCTTGGTTAAACATGTGTGCATCACGCCTGCACCGCAGCCAAGGGGCTTTGCTCGGGGGTGTGCGGGGAGCGAGGCGCCCCAGTCGGCAGATTATGCTTCCACCTCCCCTAAACACCCCAAGTGACTGGTTTTGCTCAGGTCTAATTTATACACGGCCCTTTACGCAGCTGATGAAGTGCGGCTGTGTTACACAGCCAGCATTTCGATTTGGGAGCGGGGTTGTGAAAGGGACATTGTGCTCCGAAGGACTGCTGTCTGCTGCAGTCGGCCACGCCGTGCCCCGTCCTATTGAAGGCTCAAAAGCAGAGCACAGCTGCGATGAGTTTCCAGATCTGTTTGGCCGTGGGGACTGGTGCTGGTATGCGTGCGAGCTGGGGGGAGCATCACTCTCCCCCTTGCAGTTTCTGCCTAGGGGGCTGGCAGCAGCCTCCAACAACGAATTTACCGGGGCGGGTGGCTGGGGCCAAATTAGCTGTGGTTTCGGAGGGCTTTCCAGAAGCTTTGCTAGGCTGTAGCGCACAGCCCCATGAGGAAGGATATCAGTTGATGTATAAAATGGCCAAGGAGCTTCGGTAAATAGACTTTACCCTTCAAATCCAGAGGTCCTGGCAGCGGCTATGCGGGAGGGTGGGGTTGTACTTTTCCCCTTCCTGTACTTGGACACTTTTGATTATCCAGACTTTCTGGGACTGAGCAGGGCTGCCTAATAACAAAGCCTGCCTAATATAATTGCCTAAATAGGCCTATTGTCCTTTTCAAGTCACTGTGCTGTGAAATCTTTCAACTTTTTGCTAAAAATGTTGCATCTAAGGTTTAGATGGCTTAGTGGCTGCAGCGAGGAGGAGATACTTTTCCCTCATTTCTCATTGCAGCATGGTTGAGAAGCTGATTATATTCCTGCCCCCTATTGATGTTTACTCCTTTTAGGAAGCAAATATTTTAGCCCCTTTTGGCAGGGTAAACTGCCAAAAGTAATAGGCCTGGAAATACAAAGCTATGATTGATTTTGACCTTTGCTCATGTGCATGAAGTCTGTCCCCATGCAGTGTGACCCATGCCACTTCTTGCTGAAATCTAAGCCCTTTCAAACTAAATGGAACCATGAAAATACAAGTCACAAAATGCTCAAAACTATTCCAAAGTGACAGAATAATCATTTTTCTGTACTGCAAGCAAACATATAGGCAGAAGGGTAGCAAAAGTGGATTTTCTATCAGGCAAACTGAGAGTAATGTCTTTCGTCTGCTTTTGCTTTTTATGAGAAACATATTCTAGGTACAAAATAAACAAACTAGTATCATGTGGGAATGATTCTTCTGTGCAGTTTTTCGGTCACAGTAATCTAAGCTGTTTCTCTTAATTGTAATCCGTAAACAACTTTCATCCAAACCCATGGATTTTAAAGTGTCTTTTTACAAATAATCTGAGATCTGGGATTTTATTAATCCATCGTTGTATGAGCAAATGTGTTCCAAAAGTTAAGAATGTCAGAAACAGTAGCCTAAAGTTAGCATCCTAAATCCGCATTTCATGGCTTCATTTCCAAATATGCTGAGCATCTAGGAGCTCCCTCAGCACTTTTTAAAACAGGCCGCATATTTATGTGACCAAATACTATTTAGAACCTTCATTTAATATTAAAAATTTTGAAATGACTTTCCCACTTCCCCCACACTAATGAAAAAGTAAATTCAGTGACAGAGTTTACAACATTAACAGTGGAGAGACACTTAAGAAGACAAAGTAGAACTTGGTTCTAAAAATACATTCCTCTCCTATAAATTTACAAGTCAAACGAGTGTTTTTTCCCTGTATTTGGTCTGACTCTCGGATTCCTCCGATTCTGTTTGCTTCCTTGCATTAAATTAGTTTGCTCATCAGATATTAATCCAAGACAGTTTCAAACTTGTGGTATAGATTTTAATAGCTAGATTAACTTTATATACTCACTCATCATTAGCAGCTGCTCGGGATTGTTTTCCCAGTGGCAGCAAATTAATATGACTGTGGTCGCTGTGCATTTTGCTTGGTGGGGGAGGAGGGGGAAATCTAGCTTCCTTCAGCTCATTTCAGTAATCTGAATAGGAGCGGAGAACTTGCATCATGTGATGGGGCAGCTCTCGGCAGCTCACCAGCATGGGGTCCCTGTGTGAGAACCTCCCTTGTACATGACAATCTGATAAGGATATCATGTGGTTTAGAAACACATTCCCACAATGTTCACTTCTTTGTCCCTTTATTTGGGAGTGAGTAGGAAAAAAACTTTTAACAAACTAATGTCAGCCCTTATATAACTGACCCCACTTTCTGTTAGTGTTCTGTTTGAGCCTTGCAACTTCTTCAAATACTTTTGTTAGGAGAGATGGAAATATAATCCAGCAAGTCTGTGTAAAGGATCCTAGACACAGAGTATATAATATACCTTCTGTTCCCCTTGGACAAGGTGATTTTTCTTTCCCCTGCTTATACCATATATAAACTGAATATTATAAAACTATGTAAGTTAAATATACACGTGCGAGTGACACTTGTGTAGGTTTAATAGGTTAAAGCTTGAATGAGTATTTATAAATTCTCAGAGTGCTCTGGATCTTCACCACTAAGGACATGATGTTAAAGTCTGTCCATAGTTTGGAGGGATTTCTGGTTTATGCACTTTCAGTGACTTATATTTTATACTCTTAAGTGCATCCCCTAAGAAAAAAAGCAGAGAAAATTCTTGCAGCAAAGAGATTTTTTAGCACCACTTAGTTTCTTTTAATGGTTTGGAGGATCTCTTTCTATTGAACCATAATATTTTTCTCTAGGCTCACATTGTATTTTTAGCAAGGATCTTTGAGCAATAAAATGCCAAATTAAGTATATTTTTGTCTTTTAGAGCCTTATCTGGTGAAGTATTTAATGCACTCAGGACTCCACCCTTGATTTTAATAAGAGGTTCAGATACAGAGTGGCCATATGAATGACCCTTTAGTGTATTTATGTACCTGTTATTTTACAAAATACCAGTAAAAAGCTTATGCCATTGTGCTGGATGTTCAGCACAATGAGCATCCAACATTTCTTCTTAGGAAGAAAGAAGAATCATTTTCCTTTGAAAGATATTTAGTAGAGGTGTGGAACAATTAAACAAGTTGCCTGGTGTTGCACCAACCAGAGACGACTTAGATTTAACTCAGATTTTCTTCAGTGACTGTTCCAATCCTAGAAAGCCATTTGTGCCCATAAGATACAAAGAGTGGCAGGAATGATTCAATTTAAAAAAAAAAAAAACCAAACCAAAACCAAAACAAACCCACAAGAAAACAGTCAAATAACACAAAAAGTCTTTTGAATCCTGTGATTTTTATTTTTTTTTTATCTGAACACAGCTTGTGGTGAGTTCCTGAAATGGCCATTACACCACTCCAGTGGTCCTCTCTGCCACGCAGGCTGGTGGTGCAGCAGCACATCACATAGAGGTGTATTGTATCTCTTTTCCTATGAGACTTCATCGTCATCTTCCAGTCTTGTACCAGAATCATTCATCTGCCTGCTGATGACTGATACCAAGAGGATTCCTGGGTTCCTGCATAAGTGTATGTAAAGGCGTCTGAGGTGATTTAAATATTTCACTTGTTCACAGATCCCAATCTGGGATTGAGGTGTTCAGGCAGGGTGCAGCCATAGCTGGGCTCTCGGGAGTCTCGGTGCGTCCTGCCCCCAGCACTGTTGCTCAGGGACTGGCTGCGGGCAGAGATGGGGACAGGGAGCAGGCTCCTCTGCCGCTCACCTCTTTCCATCTCCCGAACGCCTCTTTCATTCCTCATCTCGTACCCAAAAACCCACAATGAAGACCAGCGTTGCCTGTCTTTCCAAGACTGAACATTCACTCGCACACAAAGAAAAAGGAGTTAGAAAACTGTGTCACAGTGCCATCTGGCGATACCTGCCCAAACCTTCCCGTTGGTGAGGACTGCGGCCGCTGAGGCAGTTGATCCGCAGGCGGATGCTTTCCCCAGGACCCTGGTTCAGGCGCAGGGAGGTGCCTGTGCCTCCTGCAAAGCTGGACTCTGAGGGTTTTTGCACAACTCTCTGGGTTGCTCTAATCAAAGATCCTATCTTCTCCACAAACCTTCTCTTCCTAGCAGAGAGCACTGATCCACCAATCTGCTGTTTTGGCTTGGGGCACAAGTCAAGGGACTGGCTAAAAAAAGTCACATATGTCAGGTTTTTCATTGTTAAGATCAGGTCCTGGGGTGTGTGTGTGTGTGTGTGTGTTTGTAAGCACTTCTTCATGCTTCTGCCTCTCAACTTTTGGTCTTTCTTTTCTTACCCCTCACTTTCAAGAGTGTTCCTTTGCATTGCTGTTCGAGTTTCCCCTTTTTATTAATTTGAGGAAGAAATTTTATTACCTATGGATCAGGGTACATGTCAGGTCCTCCTTAAGTGGCTGGATGAAAAGTCTCAGAGATCTGTTTTTCTGAAAGATCCTTCTGTTTTCACCCCACACTTAGAACACTGAGATGTAAAATGCAGAACAAATGGCAAATCAGCTACGTCTTTTGGATATTTATGCAGTGTCTTTGATGAGGGGGCCTAACTGAAGAATATACTTTTCCCAAGTCCTCGTCCCCCAGTAAACCTTAGTCTTCATCTCTCCATTTGGAGAGCGCATTCCAGCTGTGTTTTTTTAGTTTTGCATATTGTCACATGCTATGCAGGTTAGGTATGTGAACCGCGCGTCCTTCTATGCTTTGCATGTATTGCCACATTGACTTCTCTGAAACCATGCCAAGAAGGATCCATTATCTCTCCGAAGTTTTGAAATGAAGCCTCTGGCTGCCTGCAAGAAGTCAGAGCTGACTCACATCCTTCTGTGTTTTTTTTCTTATCCGAATCCTTTCCTTTCTCTGTGTTTTGGAGAGGTCCTGCAAGACTTCATGGTTGAAGTACAAGCTCTGTGTTAGGAAGCACTGCCTGTCTGGAGGTGGTTTGGAAAAATAGCTGTTCCCCTCTCCCTGAAATGGAGTCCAGTATGAACACTGCAATTGTTCCCAGGGGCTGTTTTCACCTTTACCAAAATGTGAAAGTGGACCTTAGTTAAAGCATGATACACCGACACTGCCCAATAATGCTGTGTTTGTTATGTTTTCCCTAACCTTAATTTCTGTGCAGAATAAGAAAATACTCTGACGAAAAGAGGTGAGGAAGGAATGACGCAATTAAATGAGATTAAATCAGAGTATCAGTTTCCCTGGAACACGTATTTGGCTCCTTACCAACAATCTTTTCCCCGTTTTTCAAATAAACACATATTTTCACATGATAACTCTATTTGAAATATTAATGTTTCCAGGGCTACATTACCTTTGTTTCTTCATCAAAGTCCATTACTATGAAAAGGCGACTGCTGTTCCTTAGGCTGTTTCAGCTTCAAAAGAATTTTAGGGCCTGGTCTGTTGGAAAGCTTGGGGGTATAATTAGTGAAAATGGAAATAGATGCAAGAGAAATTTAGTTCCTGATGTTTTAATTTAGTGTAGTACTGCCATGTGTTGTTGAAGAGGATTCTTAAAGGCAAACATAATTATTTCATTATGGTCTTCAGAATGCTTTCATTGGTCTTAATGACAAGAAGCTGCATAAGAAGTCATACATTTTAATTAGACCTTCTTATATTTACATCAGATAAATAACAAATAATTGATGAAAAACAAGTCTTCTGAATGGATGATTTCACACGGAGCTCTGGTTACAGTTTAATGATAAAACATTTCTCTTATTGCTTTGCATTTTAATTATCTAGAATTATTACTCTAGCAGAGATCTCAAAATACTGTTATTTCCATGCATTTCATTAAATTGACAATTTATATAGACTCCGAAGCTAAGAGAGAAGGTGTTTTTCAACATATATCCCTTACAATCAGTTTCTAGGTTTATTAATTTAATATTTAATTTCACTGTGGCTGCTCCTTCCCTGGCAGTGCTCAAGACCAGGTTGGACGAGGCTTTGAGCAACCTGGTCTATTGGAAGGTGTCCCTGCCCATGGTGGGGGGTTGGAACTAGATGGTGTTTAAGGTCCTTCCCAACACAAACTGTTCTATGATTTCTGTGATTTTGCTCTCATTTCTTACATTGCTTTCATTCATCTTTTTTTCCTGGTGATAGACTCTCCAGTAAAAGCTAGTGGGAGGAGTCAGACCTTTTCCGATGTCTTCAAGTCCCGCCATTGTTAGCAACCCAAAACTCCTGTAGAGGTCAAGGAGTATGAAATTGTAGGAATTCTAGTGGAATTTTCTAAGGAAAAAATCGGTGCCTCTTCCTCACCAGCTTAGTTGAAAGTTGTATTCCTAAATCTCTTTAATTTACTTTTAAAATCTCACCAATACCCTTTTATAATTGTGTGTATGCCTGCAGGGGCATTTAAAATACCTGTATTTTTTCTTTATCCCCTTTATTGGACACTTCATAATTCCAAGAGAAATTATTTTAGAGTTTTGCTACTTGCAAGGGTCTGTCATGTTTGCAAGCTCTCCAGCCTTTCATTTTTGTAACAAAACATATTTCACATGATTCATTCCTGAGAGTATACAGAACACTAATTGTTGTTATTGATTTTAAATTTCGCAACCATTACAAGTAACCCAGATGAGTGGCAGATAAAGAGTAATAATCCATGGAGTTCTGGAAGTGTTTCATGTTTGTCTGTAGTACTTTATGTGATCAATAGTAACTGCCCCATTGAAACTAACTGCTGTATCAAATAACAGTAAATCAAATGAATGTGCTTACAGATTATTTATTGAAAGCTTTAATTGTTCACTAGGGCCCTGCTTATCTCAGGAAACAATAGAAAGCAGTGATCAGGCAAACTGGTTTGCAAATGCCGGGGGTGCTGTGAAACAGCGGGGTCTCCCCTGTGTCTGGGTGGTGTGAGAGCTTTCCAAAATGTTCCCCTGTCCCGCTGGGATTGTCCGTGCACTGGGATTGCGTATAGGGATTCAACCCAGGGTTAACTGGTCAGAGGTGAGTTTTCTGAGAGGATCTCTTGAGTTCACAGGTTACTCTTTTTTTAAATTATTATTTTTACAGATTGTCATCTTTGGATGCAAGCATGTCATATCTGGTGGGTTAAAGTGTGGAAAAAGAACTAATAAGATTTCCAAAAATTTCCAAGAGGCCCATGTAATGAGAGACAAAACAGGATTAGACCTTAGAAAGAAAAGTAAAGGAATACATACTAAACTTGTTCTGTGGAAAGCTTTCTTAGATATATTACAGTCTGAGGCAATTATATGCTGCTGTACAGTCGTCAGAATTGTGCAAATACTAAGAAATTAAAAGCAGTGATTTCTAACTAACAACCCAATGCCATTATATTTTACTGATTCCTTAAATTGGATGCTCTGCCTTGTCACAGTCACTTCATGAAGTAGTAGTGCCACAGGTTGGAGGTTTTCTGGACCCTAGAGTGAAATGGATAGTCTTACAGACAATTTCACTACTATTCACATTTTTTTTTAATAGCCTCGGTATGTTGTCAGTAATACTTTGGTGTGGCTTTAGAATCCTTTTGATATCAGCGGAGGCACTAAAGCTGTCCTTCAGCAAATTTGGGAAGATAGCACTGAATGAAATTTACATTTAATAACGCATCTTTCCAACCATGAAAACTGGAAAAGCGTTTGTAAAAATGAGCCTAATTTCTATAGAAAATGATGGCTGAAATCTCTCAAACATGGCAGAAGAGGTTATTCCCCTAAAAAAAAAAGTATGTTTTGTGAAACGTACTTAAATGCATATGTGTAATATTGGATAATTGTAATGTAGACATTTTAAAATTATTACAGCACAGTAGACAGAAATCTTCTGGAATTGAATCTTGCTTGAAAAAGGTAACTTCCCTTTTTCAAAGCATAAGCTTTGCCTTACATTTCTTGGGACATCAGGTATCAGGACTGAATGCTGCTTGTCCAGCTCTTTGGAAAGAGAATACTTCCTTTCTGTTGTATTCTGTATAAAGTACAGTTGACATTTTCCCTGTTTATGAGGCTGGGCTATTGCAGTCAATTGTGAACAGCTTCTCTGGGCAAAAAAACCCCAAGTCACTGTTGACTGAAGGTAGATATTGAATAAGAAAAACCAGGTGACTAGGAAATACTCCTGGCACGTGTTTGCCCACAGTACAGTGTATGCCTATTTTTTTTCTTCCGAGTGAGAATGGTACTGACAGGAAACATACAGGTAAAATTATGAACATTCCACACTCCAAGGGTTTAATAGGAAAATCCACTTCAGGTGGAGAATAGAACAGAATATTGGAAAAAGTGCTCTCCAGTCATGGTACTCATCTTGTCTCCAGTCTCTTGTGACTGTCTTATTTTATTGATCTGTGGTCTTCTAGGCAGAGAGTGGAGATACGCTCAGAGACACAGTTGCAGTGTTACTACTGCTTGGCACTAGGACACAGAGCTCCTCCCCAGCTTTCAGCTTCTATTGCACCTACTGTGAAAGGGGCAGAGGGATGTTTGCCAGGGTAACCGCACTGGCAGAAAGTAAAATGCACCTATTAAACGCAATGTCAAGGACTGAATTATAAGGAAAGGAAATCTGGTAGTGTCTTAGTTTTTCGTGGTACCTTCCGCACTGCGTTATCTTTTGGCTGGCAGGTATTCAATTCAGAAATAGTGAAAAACTGCTCAGGCAAGCATTATGGCTTGATAAACTGTATGTTTTACTTTTCCTCTCAAAAGATATTGGTGATGCTCAGTTCTTAAGTATTCCATAAACTTGAATTTCTTACATTAGCATCAGAAATGCTGAGGTGAGCTGCTCTTAGTAATGCATTGTCCTGGTCTGGCATGCTGAGGGGATGAAGGAGGACAGAGTTTATCCCTGTTTTGGTCTCAGATGCTGGAAATGTGTGTGTGCTGGAGGATGTCAGAAATGTTAAGTTTTGGTTGGTCTGCCCTTCTAGTTGCAGGTGAGCTCAAGCGATGAAAGGCATTTTATCCTGTTATGTCATGTCTAAATGGAAATAATGTATTGTTTTAATTATACCCCCCACAGTTGCAGCAGTGCAGCAATGCGGGTGCAGTTAGGCTAGTGTAAAGAAGGTCTTAACACTTACTCGGGAATTAAGCTACGTGGATGTAAAGTATCTATATACAAGCAGAGGTACCCCAGAGGTTCACTACAGTAATGTTAGGGGCACGGGAGATGCGCCCTGGGATATCTGCCTTGTTTATGAAGCTGCCTTTGCTTCTCCCAGTCTGTGCACCACCCTGTTCTCTGCAGGAAGCTGCTGCTGCATGGCAGGAGGAAATGCATGGCTCCATTTCACAGCCCGGAGCCTTGCCAGCTTCAGCAAATGGCCCTGTTTTGCAGCGGTGTGGTTGGGAAGCTGGACACGTGCTCATCCACCCGCTCTGTCAGAGGGTTGATAACCTCTGGGAAAGGGCTAGAGGGTGACTGCCTGGGGTTTGCTAGTTCAGCAGGTTTCATCCCACAAGGAAGCTGGGATGAAACCGTACTCCATAAAGAATCGTACCTCTGGGTGGCATAATGCCAAAAAGAGGTCTGCACCGAGGGCCCGAGAGCAAGATCCCAAACAAAGAGATACAAAGCTTCACAGTTGTCCATTGCCTTGTAAAAAAGGCAAGGGGCTGTGTGACAGGGGGCTGTCAAAGAAAATAAGGAATTAGACCTCCTTTTCTAAGGAAATCAAAACTTAGAATTAGCAGAACAATAAAGGCCTTCTAAAGCGAAGGCTGGAAACAATACATTTTTAATAAAATGGGCAGTTACTCTAATTGCTGAACCCCTACTGTTCAATTTCTTTTAGTGCCCTTATTCATTAAATTCAGCATACTTATACTTATTATTTACAGATGTATGCGTTTTAACTTGTATATAGAAACCATGCCTTGCAGAAAGCTGTGGATGGTATAATACTAATTTGTAAGTGTTTATTGCTGCCTATAATACGCAATTTTAAAAACAATTAAAAATAGCAGTGGAGCTCATCATTGGAGTCAACCCCAAACTGCCCATGAAAAGTGAAATATTAGTACCATGTACCACCTTAAAGGTTATAGGCCATTTGTAGTGGATTGATAGCATACCCATTAATGAAGAAATTTACCTGTTCTTAAAGATTTTAAGATCAGCAGTCTAGTTTCTAGATATTATTCTAATGTAACCCATTTAAACATATGTGATGGAGTTCATAATTGCCCTTGTAAATGGGTATAGAAAGGAGGGTACATAAATCAATTAGTGATATCCAGCAGTGTGGCTGTAATACAAATTAATTGGGATGATAAGCACTTTAACGGCTACTATACTTACTTGAAGTAGTTTTGATCACTGAATTGGCTCTTGTTGAGTCACTCTATTAATTTTAAGATTTAAAACCACCTAAAGATCAAAATGTTCTGAATTAACGGTCCTAAAGCTTGAGAAATAAAAAGACATGTAAAATATGACACAGCAAGTCACTTTTACACGTTTTTCCAAATAGAGCACAAGAGTTTTATTTTGTCCATGTGGTACTGAACAACTGTATAATAGTATTATGTGATTAAAGATACTAAAACACTTTTTTTTTTTTCTGGTTTCAAACCACAGTAAAAAGTCATGATGAATGGTGTCATAAGAACATGCTGAATATATAGAAAATAAAAAAATTTATTTGGCAGACATAGTAATACCAAAAACTAATACAAACTTGGATAGGAGGTGAATTTTGAAGAATAAAATCATTCCTTTAGTGTAATACTCGGAATTATTCTGTTTCGATGCTTGAAAAGATTTGAAAATAAAAGTCCTCAAAACACTGTAAAGCATTTAATAACTATAAATTGAGGCTTTATAACTTAGTAAAATATCTGGTTGTGTGTAAAGATTATAGTAAGTATTTCATTTCCCTTGCATTTTTTTTGTTGTTGAAGATACTGGATCTGAGTTTTCTCCCATTTATGTTTACAAGTCAAGAGTCTTTCTTGGAATCAGTGAAGTGACAGCACTGTGAACAGATCTGAAAAAATAATCTGACCCCTTTTATTTTTAAGTGTTTTGTCCCTCACAATGAGCCTTTTTTCTTATTTTTGATCCTGCAGGGAAACATGCTGAATTTGTGATGATACAGTTGTATCAATAGGCCACAGAAATAGGCTCCATTTTCATAAATAAAGAATAAAGAGGCCAGAGTTCTCACCCTCTCTACATTTCTGTTGCTGCTTTGCCTACACCGCTTTACCCCAGATGAGGATCTGACCTTGGGAATTCACTGATAAAGCAAACAGAGCCTGAATTGTAAAAAAAAGTTCATTTTCAAAGGAAAATCTAACTTCACACAGGTGATAGCACAATTATATACATTTTTAAAAGAAGATCCTATTTTTTTAGTTTTGCAGTGCGGAATTTTCACTTGAGACTGATGCAATTTTGCATGGTAGTGGCCAGGCAGAAAATCAACGACCTGAAAAAACTACAGAGCTAGCATCTTTCGGATGTTTTTCTTCAGTTTTCCGTACGATTTATTTTTTTCATTTAACATGTTTTCTTTTTCATTTTGAAGGTAGGCTCCTAATACAAAGTGATGAGCTGCTGCCCTGTAAACTCTGCCGTGCCTGCCAAACCCTCCGGCCATCCTGTCTGTACACTTACTTTCACCCTGACTCCCTCATGGTGTCTGCCTGGCCATTTATTTAGTGAAAGACACTCCTGTTCTCAGTTACTAGCACATCATTAAGTCTTGCTGTCCTGAGAGTAACACAGGTATAACCAGACGCAGTTCTTGTTCCTGATATAATTAATCCTGACAAGCTTTCTGCCTTCCACGTTTGCTCAGGTGTAAATGCATCTCTCTGGCTATAGGGATACATAAAGTCAAATGTAGAACTGCTTTGCTGATATCACTGTTAAGAAAAAAAAAAAAAAACCAAACAACAACCTGATAACCAGTATAACAGTATAATTTTCTTTGAAAAGGTGACGTGAACACAGATCTCCTGTATTAGTTACACATACTACCCCTGGGTTTAGTGGAGCTGGTGCCTGAGATCTAGGCATTGAGAACCAGAATAAACCTTACTCCTGTTTGAAAATTCCTCCTGAGCAAACCTTACAGAATATGAATTTGCTCTTACAGAGCAGCTGCAGCGTCCTCATTGTCCTTTACTCTAGCTATGGTAAATATGTGTGTAGAATATGTAGTTGCCAGAAGTTCTGGCTTTACTGGGAGAAGCACCAGAGGTGGTTGCAGTCTCTACCACAGAATTCCTGTGGGATGCAGCAAAATGATGGAGCAGCTTCAGAAAAAGGTCTTGGGCTATTTTCCTTCGGAAATACACGGTCAAGGCATATTGGTGATTTCTAGATCTTATGTGCTCAATATATAAGACTAGCCTGGTAGATTCAGACTTATATCTTGGCAGGTCTGTTGCCTGCTGGGACATTCCTGTGTGATTGTATTTATGGTGGGGTAGTCTTATAGAAAGTTGGTTCTTAGCTGGCCGTGGAGATCAGAAAATGAAGACAAGCTTTTCGTCATTTCCCGAGTTCCCCTCCAGCAGCAGTAGTGGTAGCTTTCAGAGGCAGAAGGCACTCAGCCCCTGGCCTATCACACAGTCACCAGGTGAGCAGGGTGCACACATAGATTTGGGGGTGCTTTGGAGCCTTCACATTAGAGGGATCAAGCACAGTCTTAATTGAGTTCCCTGGTCTGTCATGTATCCCATGTATAACCTTACACAAGGCACGTATAGCTATAGTGCTAGGGCTACAGCTAGGTTGTTGGCTGCTGTTGAAAATCCTATCTTGGTACTGCTTGCATTTTTGTAGGGACTTAAGACCCAAGCAAATCAAGCTCTTAGGTTGTGCTTCTGTTTCCCATCTGTAAAGTAAGAATAGCTCTTCCATTATCCCGCTTAGGTGTTACAAAGGTAAAAATATGAATGCCCACGGGATATTCACATACTGAAGGGGCAGGGATCATGCTTGTAGATCAGACAGGTAGAAGAGAGCAGGATCTTTCAATGCTGCTAAATACTGCGGGTCCAGAAGTGCTGCAGGCTGTGCTGCGTGGTGGGGACAGTGGGGCCCGGGGTGGGGAGACTCTCTCAGGCTGTCTGTGATCTGTCCAGGAATGTCACCAGGGAAGATGCACTGGCAGGTGGGGCCCATGGAGTGCTTTAATAAATGGTGCTGTAAAGTCAGGTCACTGAATTTGCATGCTTAACAAATGGATTAATTAAGAGGCTAGATTGTGGCATAATGGAAAAGTATGTTCCAGAAAAGATCCCCACCCTTCACTGGACAACTGATAGAGGTTATTTATGGGAATAATAAAAGCTGTGCTACAAACGAAGAAGTTAGCTGCTAAAGAACAGAAATTCTCTTACGAGACTGGAACAGAAGGATAACCAAAAGAGAGGTGCTGTTGTCTTCTGATTTCCTGCAAACAAATCTGGATAGCTTTGCTATGCTGGTAGTAGGATGCTGAACTTTATTTCCTGGCCCTAATCACCTGCTATGAATAAAGGTTTCAAAGGACTATACTGCTCTTGTATGGCCAAGATCAGTATCCACTGACTGCTGACTTACGTTACATGACTCTGCAGGTTAACGTTACAGATTTGCAATTGAAACTTGGCAATTCTGTTGATGAAAGGCATGAAGGAATATGATGCAGCTCGCTCTCTCCAAGTTCTAAACTGGGGGTAATGCAGCAGATGAGTGTAAACACTTTTCTGCCATTCCAGTTGGCAAATACAACTTTGTATACACACAGCAAAGGCATTTGCTGAATATAGAGAAGCTTTTTTTTTGACTCATCCTTTGAAGTTAGTCTGTGTTTTAACACTGAAATGCTAAAATAGTTAAAATGAAAGCACTCCGAGGACCTGCTTTGCAAGTAATAGCTCCCCTCAAGGTTATGGAGGCCTTTCAAGGTTCATTCTTTCAAATGCCTTTAACTTGGCAGGATCACGATCATTACCATTATTTGCATTGGAGTAGCGCTTGAAGATCCTGCAGCGCCGGTTACTGTACAGCATATTCTGAGACCCTGCCCAAAATAGCATGCTGTCTAAATAAATGAGATGCGAAAGGGTGGGGGAAGAAATTACTGTCCTGATGGTATGTCTGCCTGCAGTGGAGCAATGGCCAAATTTGTACTTGGAACTTCATTAGAGTAAGGATATCAGAGCAGAGAGTGTGCTTAACTGCTTCTTGCACTCACAAGGCGGAGGGCAAAGTTCAGCAGGACCCCTCTTCCCCCAGATGCGACAGGACAGAAGCCAGCTGTTCCTATCGCTCTCTCACTGACAAGAGTCATAGCAGCAAAAGCACTTTGGCTTTAGAGACTTCTGTCAACTCAGCTGTGCCTATAGGGACTTGCACCTTGTCCGAGATAGCTGTTGGCAGCAGCAGCCTGTGCCCTAGGCATGGCTCTTAAAATGACTGGGTCTGGGGCACATTTTAGGTGACCTTGGGTGCAGCTTGTCCATTAGTAGTAAGAACTTGCAGATTGGGCTTCTGAGCTCCATAACCTCTACTTCTTGCTAGTTTTGTTGTTATTTTAATCATACTGTAGGAATCCCAAGCAGCACGTAGTGAAAAACCTGTGGGATACTCTTTTAGCTTTTAACATAACAGAAAAGGATCATTTTGGATTGGGCACCCTCAAGCAGAAACCAGGGCATGAAGTTTCATCTGATACCCTGTGGAAAGTGGAATGCCCCTTTTCAGACTAAAAGATTTAGAACTTTTAGAACTAAAAGATTTAGAATATTTAGAGGTGGGGTTTTTTTGTCTTTCAGCCCAAATAGTACCTTTTTTTTTTTTTTTAAGGTCCAGACAGTCTTGTAGAGATGAACTATGACTTGATTAAAATTAATGCTGGAAAAATTATAATCAAGATTTAAAATAGAATTATGTGTATTTCACATCATGCCTTTAAGGCGGATGTGTGCAGCTAGCAAGATGCAAATAATAAAAAAGAAATCATCAAATGTGGAAAACATACTTTCTTAAGTACTGAAAATCCTGATAATAATATCTCAGTCTGGAGTAAATATGGCAGATTGTTTTAATCCAGGTATGTTGTGTTCACATGTAATAAAAAGCATTCCCTCCTGAACCTCACTGCATACCCAGCCCTATGAGGAAAGATTTTTGATTGTGATTCCGATGTTACAGTTTGGTAATTCATTCTCCGTTGATTAACATTTGCACATGGTTTCCCCTGAGACTCTTCCTCAGTCCTCCTGCTCTCAGCCCACTCTACCTCCATGCCGTCAACCCCCGGGTAAAACAACGATCCAGCACAGCAAGTGCCAATATGTGAAATAGTAGCAGGACTTATGCTTTGTGTTGTTTTCTTTGCAAGGGAGAAAATTGGAGTCTTCACACAAGGGAGGACTTTGTTTTCCTCTTTCTGTTGTCTGTGATCCCCACCTGTTGTATATATGGTAAAAATATCTGGGAATTATAACCCAGCAACAGTACGCAGCCAGAGTCATGTGTGACCGGGTCAAACACACACTCGCTGGAGGGTCATGGCCAGGTTACTAAGTCAAGGCTGGCAAGTCTCCACGATAATGTTTTCTTTCTCTCTCACTCTTTTTTTTTTTTTCCTACCCTTGTCTGTCTTCCAAACAACAGTTTAAAAAAAAAAAAAAAAAAAAATCAAACTCTCTAGACAGTTCTCCTCTGATGCAAGTATTATATTCAGTAGATTAAGTCCTTTTAGTGGCGCGCATATATATATATATATATATATATATATATATGGGTGTTTTAGGGAGGGTCTTCTGGTTTACAGTGGCTCTTTCCTTCTCGTACAGCTCTTCAAACTGTTCAGCTTGAAAAAAGTCCAGAAAAAAATTCCCTAATGGCACCTTCAGCTTTTCAGTTGCTGTGTCATGTATTTATGAACTGAGCTGGTTGCTTAATCTCTTCTGGGTATCGCAAGTTCCTGGTGCTTGGCCAGTGCCTGACAGATGTCTGTGGTACATATGTTTCATGGTTTGAACACTACTGTTGGATGCTGGTGCTTGTTTAGGATGAAATCATGAAAAAGGCAGAGTCTATCAGCATTATTCCTCAAAGACTATTTTCCCCAAACTGAAATCACAGAGGGATTGCAGGAGTGTAGTTGTTTTATTTGAATGGCACAACCTTGTTTTCCCATGGGGAGCCTAAAAACTGCCTTTTAGATGGACTGGGAGAGTTGAATGAGCTAATACGAAACACATTATCTGCTGGTATTAGAGTTTTAAAGCTAAAATTTTACCATTCCATAGACTGATTGGAAGCCACCATAATTCATGTATGAGCATGAAATAAGGCAGGAATGTTTGAGGCCCCTCAAGGGCATTTGATGAATCTAACTTTAATTTAAAAGTACTAATAGATTATTGATTCAAGCAGGGTGGCTGTGCAGAGATCAATAGCAGAGCACTCTCTATGTCTCTTAAATACCGAAAATTATTGTTGACAAGAAATGATCATTCTTAAAGTTTTTTTGGTGCAAGTAGGTACCTGTAGATTTTTTGTTTGCCAAAGTTCAGAGTATTTAATGCTGCAAAAGGTAAGTACAGTTCTGGACATCAATGTCACAATTTATGGAGCCATGTTATTTTACTTTTCTGTTTTTTCACAGTCTCCTTATTGTTAGATACATAAATAAATTGTTCCCGTTTGAAAGATATTTCTTTGCTTAGAATCAGAGCCTTTAACAGTTCACTCTCACATTTATTTTCTTCTCAAGAAATGTCTGTCCTTGAAGTTGATAGTAGATTAACTGAAGTAAATATGACAGAAAGGGCCCCTTCTCTCACAAGTAATCAAAAGTTGCATCGTGCTCAGTGATTCCCTCTGCGAATTCTGCAGAACATGAGTTGACAATGAATCATGAGTTTAATACAAATGTATCATATTTGTAATCTGAAAAATATCATGTACAGTAAATCTTGTCTAAGATTTTTCCATTGAGTAATATTCTTTAGGGCCTGCTGTTAGTACTCTTGAGATTCAGCTCTGCTGATAGTGCCTCATATTTCTGGATAGATCTGAGTTCACAGATCCTGTCATTTTTGTATATCTGTTGAAAAGTTAGAGGGATTTATCTGAGAAGCAGCAAACGGCTAGGTGAAACATGAAAATGTATTGCACGTTACAATAAATGTGAGGAATGATGACAGCATATCACAGAAAACTAATGCAGATGTTTTGGAAAGATGTAGTTCTCATGTCTTATCTCGCATTGTAGAGCTTTCACGTCCTTTCCCTGAAAGGGATAACTGGCTTTTCAGCAGGTTCAAAACAAATGACCATCTAGAAATATTAAGGCAATAAAGGGATGTGGGGTCATAATGTGTAAGTAGCTCTTTCTCAGAGAGGTTTCCTGATGTTACAAATCCTAAAGTAGGTAAGGAAGTGTTGCTGGGTTGCGCTAGTTTTACAGATTTAAAAAAAAAAAACAAAAAAACCCCAGGTAATTTTCACTTCAGGTCTTAAACTCAGTTGTTTGTCTCTGTACATATGTCCTGATGCATGTGGCTGTCCTGCTGTTGCAGAACTGCTCGTTGGAAGTGTTACCTTTTGTAGAAAAAAGCAAGAGATACAAGAACTCTTCAAGATTAGGTACTGTTTGGAAGGGTAGATGCCACAGTTTTTCTTTGAAGGCTGATACCCAGTGTGCGCACACGGATCCCATCCAATTCAATAGGTTAAAACCAGAACATGACACAAAGTTGTCCATTTTTGGAGCCTGGTAAGAGATTCAAACCCTATATCTGAAGTGAGCTGAAGCTTTTGTGATGATGAGTAGCTGAATCATGAAAAATGATCGCTATAGCGTGTAGTCCTGTCATTGATTGCCCTACTTTAGTTCCCCATAAATTTTGCTAGGGAAGACAAATAAATGTGTATTATACAAAGAAAGATATGGGCCAGTTTGATAGTTATAATACAGTAAATGATCAGTTATTTAAAGTTAATTGATAAATAATTCAATTATATTTCTTTTTTCTTTTGTAGCAGTGGAAACTCAGAGCACCAGTTCTGAGGAACTTGTTCCAAGCCCTCCTTCACCACTTCCACCCCCTCGTGTTTACAAGCCCTGTTTTGTCTGTCAAGACAAGTCATCCGGCTATCACTATGGTGTCAGTGCTTGTGAGGGATGTAAGGTGAGTGCCGTCATCTCCCTTTCCTTTTGTAGGATGACATTTCATTTTAGAGAGGGGAAAAGCAATGCAGTTTGGTGTGACTTGATGGTCTCCAAGGATGCCTGTACCTTTCTTGTTTAAATTAATTCTGATTCATGAGTAAAACCAAGTAAATTACCATCATGCCTGGAATTATTTCTGTTTATAACTTGTGCCAAAGTGTGTCTTTCAAGGACTTCTGTAAGTATTGGCTAAGATGAGAATGTGATCATAGATGCTGACATAATCAAAGAATAAAGTGAAAACACTGAGACTCTTCATTGTCCCTCTGTAGGTCAGGTATGCTCTGAGAACTCACAGAGACCTTTGGCTGCTCTCAGCCTTTTTCTGTGTACTGCTACCTCTGGGTATCCAGGGGGTGGAATCTGGGAGCAGGATCTGATCTTCTGGAAGTTTTTGGCATAGTCTCTAACTAATTTGAAATCAGATTAGGAATTTGAGGATTGGCAGGTTGGTATTCGCAAAATTTAATCTGGCACACTACAGTGCTGGCCCATCTACTAGCTGCTTTTCAAGTGCTTGTGATTGTCAAAGCATGGATTGACTGTCTGTAGGATGTGGTAATACAATGCACCCTTCTAAACTTAAGAATGTCTAAAGATGAGATACAGATCAGAGAAGCAATGTCAGCTAAACCATGTGTTTATGGCAATAATTAGAGGTGTACACACAGTGACCAACATGCATGAAAGCAAGAAGATAGTTCAAAAAATGCTAAAGGAAAGCTACCACAGGACAGATGCTCTCATAGTTAATTTTATTAGTTACAGTACCCTAGTGTAATGTTCTTTTTTAACAATTCAAGACCTATGATTTTGATCCTTAAAATGAAAATAGTTGTGTAGTGCTTAGTACAGTGAAGATACTGATCATGCTGAAAATGGGACAGGTGCTATATCCATATAAAGTTATGAAAATAAATTAATAAAAGGTATTTTGCTGATTTATTTTTGTGAAATAATATTTTTCAGATACTGTGCAGTTAGCCATTTTTACTTCATCTTTTGAACCTGCAACTTCTTCCATGCTATTGGCCTTTTGTAGTGAGTGACATATCATAGTCCTGGGTTTGTGTCATTAGACAGAAAAGCTATAGGGTTGGAGTCTTGTTTCCCACCTATTTTATAGCTGTAGATGCTGAAGTAGTGGAAGTAACTATTTAAGCTCACCTCAGTTTTAGAATTTCTGGTATTGAGGCTTTCCTTGGATATCATGCCTGTATTTTTTTCTTTTAGATGCTACAAAACTGTCAGAATTTAAGTGTCTGTTAGGAAGAACTATGGTAAGAATGTGCTGTAACTGATTTAATTAAATAGGAAATCTCATCATACTCAGATGCTAACACACAAATGGTGGTGTCATTTGCTCACCCACACATTCCCTCTAAGCACAGACGTAATTGCAGACTGTGGCAGAAAGGTCACATGTCCCTAAGACTTCATTATTTTTGAAAAATACGCAGAAGTACACTGTAGGGCTTTTATTGGCATACCACAAAGCATTTTCATAAATAATTAAAGCAAGACCACACTTGTCAAAATGTATGAATGTGTTAACCATTATTCAACAACAACAAAAAAATCTTGTTCGCTTATTTGCTAATTTGCAAATTGGAGTAATTCAGCACTTAGCAATAGCTGCTGTTAAAAGGGAAAAAAAAAAAAGATTAGTTATGTACAAAACCTGTCAGTCTGTGAGAAATAACTCCAAAACAGTAACTTGACTGTTTGAGACTGGCAATATTTGGGTTATTTTATGCTAGCTCTTCAGAAGGTTGGAATAGGGTTTTATGAATCTCTTCCACTGATTGAATCAACTTCCTTAGTGCCAGAAACTGGCAAGAAACATGATGAGACCACTGAGTCAAGCAGTGTTCCCTTTGGTGGACAGTCATGTACTCCATTTGCCGTTGAAAGTTGAGCTTTCAGGTCAACAGAAGTGGCGTGCTGGATGACAGCAGACAGCAGTACATGACCACAACACCAGAGACAGCCTCAGAAAACTCTACGTTGCCAGTTTCTACTCTTTCTCTGAAGAATGTTACCCTTTTCCCTTGAGCCCTTTTGAACCGTTTGGTTTATTTTTCTTTTCCTTCATCTTTGCTCTACACTTGCTTTCATACATTTTTTCTTGGTCCTGTACCATAAGAAAGTTGACACCTTGTCGTTCTTATTGCTAACCATATAGGCTCCTGCCAGTACTCAAATCTACCTTCACCCTTGGTTTCCAGTATCAGTTCTTCATGCTTCTCTTTCTCTCCACTTTCTTCATACAAAAATTTAGATAGTTGCTTTGCAAATTTCAGTAACCACTGAGCATTGAGCACTGCCGCTGAGGAAGCCTTATGTCCTGTGGATCTCTGACTTTTAGTTGGTTAACCCAGGTTTATTAGAGAGCCTATGTTTCTTCTGCTTGGTATGGAGCTGGAGTTTCATGCTGATTCTCTGGTGAATCAGGGGGAAATAATACGGAAGAATTAATGTTACAGCCTTTTGTCTACTTAGGAAACACAAATTTATTTCTCCTTTACCTGAACACACATATCCGTGCAATTTGAAAGAACCTGATTTTCTTCAAGATTTAAAATTTCACTGAAGCTGACCAACATGTTCAAAAGCTGTTGGGATGGGGAGAGGCAACCTCGCTTACGGACAGCTGGGCTGCACAAAACATGTTAGCCATAAGAAGCTAGACTAAAATATCAGCCAAATCAAGTATTAATTCTCCTCTTTTTCCTCTTTTCCTCTGACCTTGTTGTGTTTTCGCTTTCTTCAGTCCTATTTCCACCATTTCTTTCTTGACCTGATTTGCAATCTCTGTTCTTTTTTGTTACACCTTAAAAATTCACTCCTTTTTCCTCCTGCACTACACCTCCATCTGCTCTGAGGGCCTCTTCTCAAGTCTTTTCCCTTTCTGACTAGTTTACCTTTCCCTTCAAACTTCTGGCAGTCTTCTTTCTCAAGGGAAACACAAATTGAAAACTCTGCTCATATCATATTTATATGGGTTGGAACTAGATGATCTTTAAGGTCCCTTCCAACTCAAACCATTCTATGATTATAGGGTCCCATTCCTTTTGGTTTTCTGTGCTGACTTTCCCTTGGTTTTCTTCTAATTCTTTCTCTGTTCTGTCTCTTCTGCCTTTCTCCTTTGAGCTCTAGTGAAGCTGCTGTAACAGTGATCAGTAGTAGTCTCCATCTAGTGCAAAGGAACAGCTTTCTGTCCTCCAGGTTTTGAGTTTGATGACTATCTTTGATTCGGCAGGCTTTCTTTTTCCTGGCTTTCAGGGCTCTTTACATTCTCCTGCTACTTTGCATACTGTTTATTCCTTGTCTCTTTAAACAGCTCTTTATCCATTTCCTGATGCTGTTCCTGGAGGTTCAGTTCTTTGGTTTTCTGTCTCAAAAGCATCAGTTACTGACCTGTTTTATGGTAGATCTGTGGGAGAGGTCGTTGCAATATTCTGCTCATATAGTGTGTATTCTTAATGGAGATCCTTCCAGCCAGGAGCCCTTGGACAACTGTGGATGGTGATTATGACCCTGTGATTCTCAGTTTGGGAACCACTGCACTAGAAATTTTGTCTTCCCCCAACTGTTACCAAGCCATGGATGAATTCCAAAGCTACCCCCATCTCTGCCTTCTCTCCTGCGGTCTTTCCCTGGTACATCTTCTTGCTCACCTCACTACTACCTTGGACACGGAGTTCGTGAAGACAGAATTTTCCATCCTCTTTCTGTGACATCACCAACTGTAATCTCATGGTGTGCAGTTTTTTCAGACATCATGCCATGACGGCATAATTTCTGATCTGCAGTGTTGTAGTTCACATGATTTGTTGTCCTTTTTCCTCCAGAATCTGTCTTCAGCCGCCTTCATTGTGAAACCATTGCTATGGTCTTCTTGCATGGTGATTAGATTGGTCCCTTCCCCTGTCCTTCCTTCCCCTTTTGCCACTCAATGTCATCCTTGGACCTTATTCTTTCAGGTACCTAGGAACAACCTCCTAACCTCCTTTGAAAAACACTTTCTCAGTATTCTAAGCACCCTTTTTTTTAAGTGATCCTTCTGTTTTATTCATTACCAGTCTTCAGTACTGTGCCCCACTAGAAAGACTGTTCTGTGGCTTGTTTTGATATACTAGCCTTTAAGGGTTTTTCGGGGCTGGAGTATTTCATAATATGCACTTATGAACCACAGTGAAAGTTTAGGAGCTGTCTAAAAACTTTAACCTACCTTGGTTTTTATTGATATGTTCATGCAGAAAATCTAATTTGTGATTATCAATTTAGAATACCTGACTTCTTGCCTTCCAAACTTAAAATTTAGGAGCTTTCAGAAGCATCCCAAGATTTTTTTCAATTTGGTCAGTTAAATTCAGCAGTCAGAATTTTTTTGTGTGTTTTAAATCAATCTGTGTTTATATCTGGGTGCTATGCTGCAAAAGGCTGATGTGTCTCATAGCCTGTCAGTGGCTTTGTGTATGTATTAGAATCTCAAAACCAGACTGATCTTCACAGTACACTTGTATTTTGTAAGAAAAAATCAAGAACCAGTCCATCCTTTTATGTGTAAAATACAATATGTTGACAATATTCAGCTTATTTACAACTTTTCCATTTTGTAAACTGAGTGACATTTCAGAGGTGGGTTTTAGAATCTACTCATGTATTTCATGACCTCAACTAAAGACTTCTGAAATTTCCCCCCCCCCCCCCCCCCCCCCGATCTTTGGGTGTTGCTAGATAGCACGCAAACAAATTCCATACAAAACAAGCAACTTGGATTTATCCAGCTGGTACAAGTGATTATAGGGCTGGCTGTCACCGAAAGCTCAGCTCTTTGGTCCTGATTTGACTCATCATTATAGCTGGGTTTGCAGAAAGGGAGACTGAGAGTAGTGGGCTGGATTCCCCATACAATGCCGTCATTGTGTGGGCGAAGAGAAGAAGCTGGTGTTCTGGCAGCTTCAGCTGTCTCTAAAAGCCTTGTCCCTTGTTCTGGGCATTCAAAACCGGCATTCCTCTGCTGGCAGTCCTGCCCGGATTCCTGGCTTGAATTCAGTGGGCAGCAAAGATAGCCAGAGCAGTTTCAGGAGAGAAGGCAGCGCAACATATAAGAGGGTAGTTTTACGGTCCATCGGTTTTGTCTGAATGATCAAGGTGCCTCTCTGCCTATTGTTGATGCTAATGGACAAAAATGTAGACAAATCTGCTTCAACACCAAGGGATCCCAAGTTGGCTTTTATCATAAAAGAAGGATGGCTTTTATCATAAAAGAAGAATAGCTTTTCTTCCATCAGAGTTTTCATATAAAATCACATCTAATGTGGGACCATTAAATTAAAAGGGTGGCCACATTTAATATCTTTTCAAAGGTCTTAAGCTATGAAAATCTGTTTATTTGTTTGACACCTTACTGATTCAAAAAAAAAATTTATTTTTTTTTTTTAATTGTGGAGACTTTAAGCAGTGTGGAAAATAGGCATTGACATAAACCTTGAAACTGAGGCCTATATTCTGTAGGACTGACTCCCCCCCCCCCCCCCCCCCCC